>NW_019416381.1:143533-250591 GCF_000390285.2 Anoplophora glabripennis | reverse complement strand
TGAACTACAGGACTGAGCTTTTGTACACGCATTACCACTATTAATAGCTACTTTTTCGCACCCTTCTCGAATTCATTGAACGTGCCAGTGGTGGAGATTTTAAGGTATCGTAAGGGTTTTTCCCCCCTAACTTTTACGCCACTGGAAAAACCCTTACGATACCTTAAAATCTCCACCACTGGCACGTCCAATGAATTCGAGAAGGGTGCGAAAAAGTAGCTATTAATAGTGGTAATGTGTATATAAAAGCTCAGTCCTGTAGTTCAAACGATTCCTAAGATATTGGCGAAAAACTAAAAAAAAATTTAAGTTTTGACACCGTGTATCTCGAAAACGAAAGCTCGGAGAGAAAAATGGAAGAGGATAAAAATGTTTCTTTTTTCAAGAGGAATTTACAGTTTTCCGTTGCGACACTTATTTAGGAACACCCTGTATACAAAAAAGGGTGATAACTTTGATCATTGCTTATAATAGTGACAAGATTGGACTCGCATCAAACTCCCAATAAGCAAAGATATAATAAAAGAAAGGCCATTTTCTATGACGCCTTGAATTCACCCTAATAATCCATGATCTGCTCACCAACTTGGATAAGTCCAGATTTAAAAATATATATTCAAATTAGTGGCCAGCTAATCGACGTATTTTTTTCTTCAACAGCTGTGACATACATACATACATACAATATATATTCAAATTAGTGGCCAGCTAATCGACGTATTTTTTTCTTCAACAGCTGTGATACGCTTTGATGGGGCTCCGCACTTTTAAATTGGTATTAGAGACGCGCGACCCGCAAGGCCAGCCGTAACTGCTTAAAATTAGACGCACGACACAGACCATAAATTCAAATAAAACGGATTCAAGGTGACAATTCCTTTTGTTCGCTGACTCGGGACGCTGTATGCTGAAACAAAGGACTATGCCTCCTCGGTTTCGTCCTCACCAGGTTCAAAAACCCCCCCGTGTGGTTTCGTCTACGAACTGGGTGGAGCAGAGGTATAGTTGATGTCAGGATAGAAAGAGATTTACGAGAACTTTCTCTAGGGCTAAGCATTATCATGACCGTAAGATGTTCGAGTCTCACAATTGAAAAAGTGAAGCAAACATAAAATTTCAATTTGGAAGGAGTTTTTTAAGTCTGTGTCATAGCTGGAGGAGTTAGTTTATTGGTCATTTTAGACCAAAAAAGTCCTAAGTGTATCAAGAATATAATGTCATTGGTTTCGAGGTGCAAGCTTTTGAAACTGAAAAAATATCACATTTATTCAAATATTTGACCTTCAATAATTATATTAATCAGAACTCAAAACTTATACAGGGTGATTCAGAACTTATCCAAAAAAGAGTATTTGAATGTACAGGGGACTCTTACAAATACAAATTTGTAAAGAAAAAATCAAAAAAGGCAGTTCGAAAATGATTTAAAAATAGACTTCTGCACGGCACTGGCAATCGGTCCGCTATAAAACCTGACCATGCACAATGCGACCGGCATGGCGGCAAAATGTGATAAAAACGGACAAAAACTTTATAACACCTATTTTATATCGGCAAATTCAACTACTTTTGCCGTTATTGTTGTTATTAATTAATAAAATTAATTCGTGTTTTTAAAGAATAAAATCCTAATGTTACAACAACTGTTCAAAATTTTATCCACCGACGTGTAACACATTCGGGTCCGTCTTAATCAGTTTTTACGAACTTATACAAATGTTGTCTTGCTTCACCATAAATTAAAACGATATCCATCAAGTTGCCATTTTTTACACTAACTACAAAAAACTCTTGTAAACACCACATGTAACAGGTAAACACTAACACAACGGCGATTGTAAAATCGGATTTTAGTATTCGAAGTCGCTGAGGCCACGTGGTTCTCCATGCGTATTGCGAATGACGCTAGAGACTACATTTGTCCAGCTATGTAATGGTTGGATGTACTTCAACAATAATTTTTTTCTCGGAAACTATAAGGATTTCACGGTAATTTTTTTTAAGATATTGACTCCATTTCTCATGCCACATCTATTCCCAATTTTTTTTGGATAAGTTGTGAATCACCCTGTATATAATTTGTAGTGTAGTTTTAATTTAAGAAGATCTTTCTGCGGATTTCTGCTTTTAATAAAGTCTAAATTGCTATAGTCTGTTTAGAAATGAAAGAGAGTAATAAAAGCTTATTATGTATGCAAATCGTAAATAAATGTAGTACTGATGCTTATATTCAATATTTTTATATTATGTAGTATCGGTATAGATGAGGTGTACTTCTAAAAAAAACTTTGTGTGACCGGGTTGTACTAAATTGTAGCAGGTAGCTAAAATTTAATCCCCGACAATCCGTCTTTGTCTATGCCGCTTCAATTTCTCGGTCCATTTCTCTTATAAGTAAACAATATAAAAACAGCATTTCAAAACATGAGGCTACTTTAAGCATCATAACCGGGTTAAAAGGGTTTTTAGTAATTCAAATAAAATTATTCAATATTATTATCAAAATATTTATTTAAATTTAATGAATAGACTTTTATTCCACACAAAAATATATGTATTTTGAAAATTCAAATTATGGTGAGTAAATGTAGTGTTGTATAAATGTACAATAAAGAAAATATAAAAGTAGGTATATTAAAATTCATCCTCTGAATATTCTGATGAATTGTCTTCCTCTCCTAGATTGATAACGATAGGTTCCACAGTAACGTCAATTAAATTATCGAGTTCCCACATTTTCTCCTCTTCTTTTTGTACATGATGTATACATCTTTGCCAGTTACCTGCAGTTACTCGTTTCAAGGAATTTTTTAACAAAATTTTCACGTCACTTGATTTAAACGTCGTATTATTTCGCGCTACATCTCCTTTTACCTGTGCCCAGACTAATTCGATTGGGTTAAGTTCACAGTGATAAGGTGGTAACCGTAGTACCGTTATTTGGCGATTTGTTGCCATTTCATCGATAACATATTTTTTCTGATCTTTATTAAGATTGACAAGTGTCAAAAGTTCCTTTTTCACCATATTTGTTTCAAAAGAAATGTTTTTTCCGGATAACCATTGAATTATATCGGCTTTCCTCCAAGCAGTCGTAGACGTCCGCTTGGTCTGCCGTGAATGGTAATTGGCATTATCCATGACAATTACAGACCCCGGAGGAATAAGATCCAACATCTGTGTAAAATACTCTTCGAAAACATCTGCGTTCATGTCTTCGTGATAGTCACCTGTATTTTTAGATTCAAATAAAAGTAAACCGCCATCTACAAAACCACTGGCACTACCTATATGTGTCACTATTAATCTTCGCCCTTTACCTGAAGGTACCTTGAACCCTGTTGAAAGTCCATCCAAAAATGCTTGTCGAACACTTTTTACATTTTTATCTTGCCATACTTTTGTTACAGTATATCCCTCGTTGACCCAAGTTTCCTCTAGATAATAAATATTCCTCCCTTCGTCACGGAATTTTCTAATTGATCTTAAGTAGGATCTTCGCCAATAAATAATTTCATCTTTATCGATAAGAACTGACTTCCTGTTCTGCTTTTCCCAGCAAAAATTCAACTCTCGTAAGACGGCCCATAATTTGCTTCTACTGATTTTTGGCAAATCGTTGTCCTCTGAAAGTTCACTTAAAATTTTGTTTAGCGTTGGTATTTCATTTTTAAAATAAAATGAGTGTACGAAATATTACCACGCCCATGGCCGGTTCTTATCTCGGGGTTTTATTACTCTCTTTCATTTCCAAACAGACTATAGCCATTTATATTTCTACGGGTAACAATTTCCCAGTTATTCAAAATTTGCAAAATGAATAAACTTTTTTGGCGACGAATTTCGAGTATTTCCATAAAACGTGGTATTTTTTATTGTAAACACATTGCACAATCGTATACATAGGTTCTCAGTAGAATAAATGAAGAAAAATTGAATTCTGGTTATTCCTTCAAGAGATAGGGATGATATAAAGTAACACCGATATCTATACTATTGCAACACTTACAGTCGGTTTATCGACCTGTCATTCTACCATGGCGTTATTGCGGTTTTAAATATCAACCATACCGCATTTACTAAGGCCGATGAACGTTGCAATTAAGATTTTCCACATGACTGTAAGAGGTAAGAGTAGAAAAGAAATCTAATCCTTCTAGGGGGAGGAACAAAAGTCTGACATCAGATAAAAAATCAATATGAATAGTACCGTTGACAAAAAAAATACATACCTAATATGTTGAAATCATGAAATAATTAACAAAATTCAACCATCCACGGTGACTTAATTAAATTATTTCTGCATTTGGTATCAAAGAGTATACCTACATGACTTTATTTGACGACAACTTTATAATTAATTAAAGAGAACAATCGGTGTCGCCTTGATATCGTCTAATAGGTAAATGCCTGGAGGATGAAAGACGTAACGCCAATTTACACGTTTGTTTTACATGCAGTTCTTGCTACTTATCGAGAACAACTGGCGGAAATAATTTGACTTGGCATTCATTCCGCAAGTACAACCGCGTTTCATATGAATTGCCGAGATAATGAGAAAAAATAAAGCTACCGTCAGATAGTGGGTAATTGCACTGTAAGATAACCCGCATTCTTTTTAATTTATAATGCATACACGTACGTACATATAGACTGCTTCAGAGTAATGTGGACTGGCCATTCTGACGTGACAAAATAAGTTGTAGACGCTTTTGATTTACGTTAAAAAACTGCAATATAAAATAAGAAAAAAGTGGAATTGCGTAGATGATTTGATTTACTTAACAGATAAGTGGAATGTTAGTACTCGATACTTTGAAACGAAGTATAATCGCACAGGTGGATGAGCCAACATGGCATGCACCAACAGAGGCGAGCTGTGGCCATCGACTTCAAGACATACACTGTATACTGAACTGAAAACATTCTTGACCTTCGAGTGCGGTATTACCTTACAAAAAACTGCATCCGTATACCACAGTAACTTATACTGTTGTTGTTACTCATAGGACTACTGCAACTGCATTCCATTTTTCTAACCTGCTATTAGTATTGTTAGTATTGCAAAATTTTCCTTTCCAATGCTGTATTGAGAAAAGTTGAAAATTCTTATATCACCTTGTAGATACTATTGTATTCAAATAGTTTTCGCAGTTACCTTTCGAGTGACACATAGCGATAATTGTACTTTATTATTTGCAATTTGTTTTTGTCTGATGCGTAAGTAATAGGAAG
The DNA here is from genome assembly GCF_000390285.2 of Anoplophora glabripennis. NCBI lineage: Eukaryota > Metazoa > Arthropoda > Insecta > Coleoptera > Cerambycidae > Anoplophora > Anoplophora glabripennis. The sequence continues at coordinate 245,356 of NW_019416381.1, read as the reverse complement.
GTAAAATAATGTATCGACGTTAAGTTCAAGGTTTGTTTCTATTTGTAACGATTTTTGACAACAGAAATGTTTTTAAACGCCTAGTATTTGGGTTTACTTTCTGTAAAGCTGTTTAAAAAATCGTATTATTCGATGTTTAAAATACCAATGAACGAAACGTGACTATTCTCATGTTTTATGTATACTTCTTCCGAGAGAAAGAACTGGATACGTAATAATGTGTTTCCAAATCATTACCTGCGATGATCGGGACTTTCTGATGTTGCCAGAAACGTTTTGTCTCCAAAGTGAACGGTCATTTTTTCCGATAACGAATTAATCGTTTCAGATGAATAGCTATTTAGACCATGAGAAATACATACAAATAATAGAATACAGTTATGACAGAGTTTATTGTATTTCGTATCAAGAGGTATCAAGAGCAAATTAGTCTATAAAAAAAAATAGATTGATAGATTTGTTACAATATATTTTCTGGGTTTCTTTAATAAGCAGTTTTAGAAACCATCAAATCCGTTTTTATTCGATATTTTATATGGTAAAACAATACCAATAGGAGTTACGAAATTACGATTTTATTTATTTGCTATTGTTATTGTTGTCCTAACTAATTATTGTTTTTGTGTAACAGTTTATCAGTATACAAGGTGTTCTAGAATACCACAAATCGGGAGGCTGATAGAACATAAATAAGACGATTTGAGGCCATCAAAAACGATTTTTTAAATCAAATTTTAGTCATATCTTTTTCAAAAAAAAAATATATATTGGAAATTTAGTACAGGTAACTTTTTGAAGGTGTTAAATATGTCAGTGTTGTTAATTTTGAACCGTTTACTAGTTACTATATATCCAAATTAGTCCAGTCATTGAAGGTAAAATACGGCGTTACTGTATAATTTTCCCAAACAACACCGATTTGCACCAAAATTTGGTTTTAGGTTCTACTTACCCTCTAATTCAAAGTTGACCATTTACCGAGGGTTGCTTTTTATTTTTTAGGAGTGAAAATTACCCCTATTCGAAAATAGAATTGTAGATTCGAGCGTGTAATAAGTTGAAATCATTTTGAAATAAGTAATTATGATGAATTGAAAATTGTCAGTCCATAAAAACCACCCTATGACAGTAATCATTAAAAAATAATGTTGAAAAATATTATTCAGCAACTTGGAATAATTTAATCATATAGTGATATTAGTGTCTGGGTGAATGTGGGTGTGCGCTTCAATTGATATTGCTGATGTCTACAAAAATATGTGATTTTTTCCAAAAATACAAAAATTCTCTCTTCACTTCAAGCTCACCTTTTTTCAAAACTTCTAGAGCATATTAAAAATACATAAATAAAGTAAATTGTAAACTAGTAACGATTATTTTCAATTGGGGTGGTAATTAGCGGGCGATTTTCACGTTTTTTGTCGCCGAAAGAAATACGGACCAACTTTATTTTCGCCATAACTCGCTTAGGTTTGATGCTAGGGACTTTTTAAGTTTTTTTCAAGCACTTTAAAAAAGGTTCTATGAGTATTCCCTGAAAAGTGCATTGGTTTTTGGTTATTTCACGTTCAAACTTTCAGTTTTGGCGTTTGACAAATAAGAACCAACCTTCAACAAGTTATTACTCCGCTTGTATTGGATCTACAGACACCATAAGCACACCATTTTTTTGTTTTTTTATAAGCTACATTTTTTATAAGAATAATTTTTTTGATAAAATAGATATTTACTTTTTGAGTAATTCGCGAAAAACCGTATGAAAAAGTGTTTTTTTTTGTTAAAAAATGTACACATTCACTCGCGAATAAGTCGAAAACTGTTGACTTTCAGAAAAAACTTTATAGAACAAAAGTTGCTTAAAATTAGTCCCCAAGAAGGGGTGGCATCCACCACCAGGATAAAAGCAACCCCCGGTACAAGGTCAACTTTGAAGTAGAGGGGTAAGTAAAACCTAAATCCAAATTTTTATGAAAATCGGTGCTGTTTGGAAAAATTATACTGGAAAATGGTCATTGACTGGACTAAAATTGTTGAGACTGATCATTAAATCAAGTTACCGATACAAAAATTTCATATTTCTTTTTAAAGGTCCGAATCTTTTTTATGAAATTAAAATTGCGCCAAGGTAACTTAATCTAATTGATATATCCTTGAACTATGGCGCATTCGTTTCGGACACCCTGTACGTTAAGAAATAAAAGCTAGTTGAGTTTGTGACAGTCAATTGTGTTTTTTCATGTCGTAAAGGACAGTTGCTAGAGAGTCGATAGTCAAAAACTAATAACATTGGTCTATTAGTATTCTCAAAAACCTGCTTGCATCAAATTTCATTGTTGTTGTTACATGAAGTAAGTAAAGAAAACCACTTTCTTTACCCTGTTCATAAAAGTGTCTCTCTCTAATGCCAAAGCATCTCTGCAGTTTTGGCACATACAGTTTAGGCGAAGCGTGCAAGGGGTCCTTAATATTCCGTATATCAGAAATCGTGTCCACTCTGTAACAGAACCTTGCGGTATATAGCTGAGATTTTTTTAAATTAGCGAAATGCGCAATTTGTTTGCAAGTAGTAGATGGCAATACAATGCATTTGGGTTATTTATAGGAAACTGATAAGGTCGTGCTGTTAATAGGATTAATGTTAATGATCCTTTCACTTTTATACTGACATTCCGATTTCTTAAAAAATAAATATATTTATTTCCCATTGCAAATCTAGACAGGAAAAGTCTAAAAATAGATACATGGTTATCCACGGGGTAACTATTTAATAGAGGAAAAATGTGCATTTAGCAATGAATATAACCGATTTTAAAAATGCAACAGCTTTCTCGTATCTATTTCTTTCCGTGTGGTATGCAGTATGCTGTGTTTGATAACTGATTTTGATTACATTTTGGCGATATTATTGTACGAACTCGGAGGTTAGATTCACGGTATTTGTTTATATCTGAAAATTAATTATTAATGTGTTATGTATTCAATTCAAGGAGGCTATAAATGTAAACAAATAGGTACGCGCAAAACTACTGCGAATTTCTTTAAAAACTAGTTGAATATCCCGTACGCCAATAACATTGGACTTATGACAGCATAACAATATATTACCAAGGCCTTAGGATAATTCCTTGTATAAATTAAAAAGAAACAGTTAGATTTATGAACAAAAATTTGCATTTTTGTACAGGGTGTCCCAGCTAAAAGATTCGTTAATTTCAGTTGGAGAATATGACAGTGCCCCCTTTTTAAATGATCCGACAGTCGCCACTGGTCGCTTCGGTGCTTTTTATATTTTCGAGTTGTAACACAATTTCTAAACGTTTGCAATTCTCGGCTGAAAACAAGTCTAACCAAGCTCGCGACTTCCTTATTGCTTGGCATAAGTTCAGATAATGTTAATGTTGGAATGCTGACCATTTTTTTTTAATTAGAAAAATGTATGTGAAATAGTGTCACGTGTATTTTGAAGTACTTTGACCCTTTAAAAATGACAAGACTCCACGATACAGGCAAAGGTCGCCCTAAATATTTGAAAATAATTTTAAAATACAATACAGGGTGGTTCAGATTTTAATATACAAACTTCGGGAAAGTACTAAACAACAAATATTAATCACTTTGCTCTGTGAACAGAAAGCCACCGTTTATGAGATACAGGGCGTTGAAATTAACAAAAATATTTTTTTTAATTATCTGGATAACCTTCATCAAATTTATCCAAATTTGGTACACATTTTTTTTTAAATAATTCTAGTTCTGTATGCATACAGTCCAAATTCAAAAACCACTGGCGGAGAAACAAGGATATCGTAGGAAAACTTCTACGCCACTGAATTAATTAGTATTAATATTTTATAACGGTCTGAAACATTCCGGATGAAAAGACATTCTTTTATTTTTGTCGAAAAGTGAATGGTTTACGAGTTATGAAACATATTATCCAAGTAATCATCTTGCCATCTAGACTAAATTCCGATCTGATTTTAATTTTTTTGGACAATAACCTGTTCCATTTAATGGAGGACATACCTTCGGTCCAACGAATCGGGACCTGGTTTCGTGAATGGCTGATAAACAACTACCAAAACAGATGGATTGGTCGGAATGGCCCCATACCTTGGCCACCTAGGTCACCTGATCTAAATATTTTATATTATTTTATTTGGGGGTAAACTAAAAAATGACGTTTATGCCGTTCCTATAGCAAATAGAGACCAGCGCTAGTGCAAAGGCTAAATGGGGCCTGCACTAATTTGAAGCAGAATCCAGTTTTAATCAGAGCTGCTGTGAATTCTATAAGCAAAAGATGCCAAAAGTGCATTGAGTTTGGAGATGGAGACTTCGAGTAATTGATTTAATTAATTTATTTTTCATATAACTTTACTTGTTGTTCGTGTTACTTGAAAGTTGATCTGACATGTTTGCTATGATAGTGATAAATGAGTATCAAATTTGGATAAATGAAGCGGTTTTCGTTATTTAAAAAAATTGTTTTATTTTCGTTAATTTCAACGCTCTGTATCTCATAAACGGTGGCTTTCTGCGCCTATGTTGATAGAGCAAAGTGATATTAATATTTGTTGTTTAGTACTTTCCCGAAGTTTGTATATTAAAATCTGGACCACCCTGTATATTAGATTCACTCCCACCATATTTCAACATTTCGGATTGTTTTGTACCAATTTACCACCGTGAGCCCTATCTGTATAATAATTAATGATGCCACTTTAGTCTGCAGTTCATTTATGGTGGGAACTGCTCTAGCGATAAATTTGGCCGGAAATGAGGTACCACAAAGAGATAACAATTAAGACAATTAAATTTAAAACTTTCCGTGTTTCAGGACAAGACAATTAGTTTAGAACGTTGCCCCGACAAGTTCTCTTTTTGTTAATTTACCGTATCCTGTTTGATTATTACCCGATTTAGTTTTAAAAGGTAATGGGTCTCGGAAATTTGAATTGTCGTTATTTTTGCCATTTGTTAATTATAAATACCAAAATTTGCTGATTAATACAAATTGTAAAAGTAAACAGCCCAAATGTTGACCCCTGAGGCCCTCCGTTGGTCCGCTTAATTAAATTATTTTATTAAAAACTTATCTTTCAAAATTATAACCGAAGAAAAATGAGGAATTAACGCCTTTTCTTTTGTCATCTGCTGATGCTGTACATATAGTGTATATTTATTTACTCTAAAACGCCTGTCATATCTACGGAAGCAATAAAAATGAATAAACTGCTTTTAATGTTGTTTATGTTGAGCGCCATTTGCTAGGTTCATTAACACTCGTAATGGCTCAAAAACTGAGGTGCTAAACCAGTCGATTATACATTAAAGTCGTGTTGGACGAAAAGTAAATAAACATTCATTTTAGAGAAATATAAACTAAACTCAATTTTACACATGTTTAAGACGGAGAATTGGTAAAATGGGTTGTACAGGGCGTTTTCCTCTCGAAATTTGTTAACAAAGATCAATTTTCGAATTATTTTTCATGGATCGTGATGCAGATTCTTGGAATTCAACGACTAAGACGTTCTCTGGGGAAGAAGACGGGAATTCCCACGGTCGGACAAAAATCTTCCTCGTGAAAATTCCTTTGAACAATACTTATTCGTAACGAGTCGAGTTCCCATGTTTATAAATTCAAGAAAAGTAGATGATGTTCTCTTCGACACTGAATCGTAATGCTGTTTGTAAAGGATAATTTACGGCCTATTGTGGTAATTCTGCTGTGTTGGTTACATTATTTGTTTGTTTTTTATCATATACAGGGTGTTCCATAACTAGCCCGAAAAACTTCATCATGGCAATTTTAATTTGTAACGAAACAAAATTTTTAAATTTTGTGACAAAAGTATTCCCAAGAAGACAGTTTTTACCTTTTCAAATAAAATAAATCTTTAAAATGTATTAATATTACTACTATTATTATTATGCTCAAAAAATAAAAACATTAAAGTCATACAGACATAATAAACTTTAAAACAGCATCAAAAAAAAACAAACAAAACAAGAATCTGTTAGAAAACAGACAATTTATGTACACAAAAAAGAATTTTGCCTTATACTCGATTATAAATTATAGATTACAATAATAATGATATTCCTTAAGGCCAGTGCGACCTGCGCAGTGCGACTTGGCATTCGTGTCATTGATACGAAAAGTCAAGCAATGTTGATCGCGATTAGAACTTGGGTGGGGGGAAGGTTTGCGATGCTCGTCCTCCTTCTAGTGGCCTGTATGTCGGTGTATTCACAGAAGTTATACAAATAATTTAGGGCAGATTTGTATCTGAAGACATGCCATCCCTCGGAAGGATGTAAAACCGTTGGTCTCTTGTCTAATAATAATTAATAGAAGATGCCTATAATAAATTAAAATTAATTACCTGAATCACACCAAATTCCTCATTGCTGCACTGCACTGCTGGGCAATTTGTCAATCACTTGTCAACAGCTGAGATTTATTTCCCAGTGGCCCAATACAGCTGTGTTTGTATTTCGTTTTCCCGCGCTCGCATTCTTCAACTGGGCGTATATATTTTTACCATCTCCACGTTTAGTTCGAGCAGATCTGTATGTGGGTATGGCTAAATAAATATAGGAACAAGTTTTTCAAATATTTCAATGCCGAATTGCTGCGTCAGCGACCGTACCTGGTACATATACTATCAACCTCTTGGTTCTTCAATTGATATCGGACAGACTATAAAAACAAAACACAAAATACGTTAATTTTAATACTAAGAATTATTGTGAGAATCATTTATTCTTGAAACTGATAACCGATGATGTGGTAACGATTTCATTTGGGTAGGTAATTCCATTGATAAAAATTCCTGTTGAAAAATAAATTTTAGAGAATAGTTGTTTAATTGTTTTTCTTAGACAATTTTAAGATATATTCACGCAACCTATCATTGTTAAGAGAGAATAAATTAAATAATTCAAAGCTGAAATTCGAAATTTTATGCGAATATATTAAATCGCCCCAAAATCCTTCCTTCAGACGATCATGACAAGTGGAACAATCTTTACCAAGGACATTTAAATAAAGTCCTTGATCTTTACCATTTTAGTAGATCTTCGCTGGACATTTTCTATGTGACTAAATTTGAAGACTATATCACACCAGCATATTCAGAACCAAAGCTAAATATTTTTTTTAAAATATCTGCATTTATATACCCAGATGACTTTGACAGTAAAAAATCGCATTTTTAACAATATTTGACGCTTACACCATTTGAGATTTGAGGAAATTAATACATCCATTTTGCTTTTCAATTGTAGGTACCTACAAGTACAAACAAATACTAGTACAAATACAGATATTGTATAGTCACGTTTCAGGTTGTTATTGCTAAAACTAATACATGTTTTTATATTGTGTTAAAGGAATCGGACCACCACATTTTCAAATAAGGAAAATTCTTTTGTAAGCGATATGGTACAATAGTAGATTTGTGTAAGCGCATATAAGATTTGTGTAGGCGCATAAATAATAAACAGAAATGGTCCAAGAACGCATTCTTGAGGAACGCCAGAATATACTGGCATTTGAAGTTATCGAATGAAAATCCTTTACAAGGGCGAACTTTCAAGGGGCTTAAACTGCTTAAAAGCTACATATAATACATTTTCTTATTTTGGAACGTAAAATTTAACGATGACCTTTGGAAGGCCAATTTACGGGATCCGTAGATAAATTAGTTTTCCCTTCATACGTATTTTCTCATTAAATTAACTTCCTACTATCTAATTATCATGACTTTTGCTATTAATATTCTATAAATTAATTATGTTTAAATGATGCCGATTAGAGTCTGCTTTATAGGAGTGAGCACACAGTCCTGTAATTTCATTTTATTTGCTGGCGCTTTTGAGTGTAAACGTTTCTGCATAAGCTGTTATTTTAATGGTAAGTACGAGTATATTTTCACATTAAATAGTTTTTAGGAGTAATTCTCAGTAAAAGTTTGCTTTAATCTCTAAAAAAAAAACCAAAAAAATGTACCTGTCTTGTGTTGACGGAAAACTCGTATTAGACAAGAAAGCGATAGATGGCGTGTTATATTTCGAAGAATAAATAGTAGATGGCTTCTGTTACTAAATAATAGTGACGTGATCCTCGAAACGAACTACCTACTTTTAAGAAAACTTATTCGTATTCCGTGACTAAGTACTCCATTTTATTAATAACAGACCCGTACAAAACCAATTAAACAAATCTAAAACTATTATCGCTCCGATTATTAACCTCGTTATTTAAATTATCCGTCAACTAATTCAATTGTCACGGTTTTCGCGATTATGCAACTGTGGACGTTCAGCATCGCGTTAGCCACCCGAATATGACTATTAGCGAAGAAAGTAGGCCAGCAACGCGGGAATAAATGGGCGCGTACGTATTTCAGAAGTGATTGTTGCTGGAAACCCTTTGACGTTCGGATATGTTATGTTGACGTTTTCACGGGTAGCTGAGCGTGAAAAAGGCCGATAAAACCGGGCGCACAGAATGCCGAGTTCAACCAGCCTGGAAACTAGCGATAAATTGTTATGGGTATCGCCCATAATAGCGATAAAAAGTTATGGCTTCTGCGACCAACTTGGAATTTGCATTTCTTCGACGTTGATTAAAACCTGCAGTTGAACAGTTGGCATTAAATTATCCGAAAAATGTTAAACATGAGTGAAAAGCGATTATTTTATGATTTAATTTAAAAAATTCATTTTATCAGCTCTGGAAAAAAATGTGTGTTATCTCACCAAACGACAAGTCAGTGGCTCTTCATAGAAGTCTTTCAGAAATGTAGAAAATCTCTGTAGGGATGATGCAATCTATCAAAATAAGAAAGTTTCGTACAACTGGAAATAGCTGCTACTAAAAAGTGTCGTACATTTTCCAAAATTATCGTAATATTTAAAATTATTTTATTTTTTATATAATTTTTTTTATTGCATTACATTTCATGAATCGGTTAAATTTATTTATTTAACAGTTCCTGGAAAAGCCATAAATGAAATAAAAATTTCTGAAAATGATTTATGTATATTTAAGCGTTGGTACACTATAAATTCCAGTAATTTTGATAATTATCGAGAATTTCACACGAACTATTAAACATTAAATATTAAGGAAAACCTGAATGAATAGTTTTACAGAGTTTATTTACTCTTTATTATATGCTTATAAGAATATACATAATATAAGAAGTAGTAGTACTATTAAAATATCCTAAGAATTTACATCTGCAAAGAATTTGATGAATGATCGCGACTTTCTATTAAAATGCATAAATGTTGAATTTTTGGTAACTTCAAGCTTTTTGGGAGTTCTAGTTTATTAACTAAAGTTGCTGTTCAGTGCATTTTAATTCGCATTAATAGCACATGAAACAAATGTGTATAGTCTTTCCGATATCAATTGAAAGACTTGTTCCCATTTGTATTTAGCCATACCCATATACAGGTCTAATTGCCCAGTTGAATAATGAGCGCGCGGGCAAACGCGGCACAAACACAGCCGCACTGGGCCACCTGATCATAAATTCGGTTGTCACCAGATGTCCTAATAGTGCAGTGCAGCAATGCGGAATTTTGTGTGATTTAAGTAATTTTAATTTATTATAGGCACCTTCTATTCATATTATAATTGCGAAAGGGAGAAATAAGAGGGATATTTTGTTTACTAATATTATCACGACATGGCATTTTGGAGACCTTTTGAAACGGAACAAAACGAAATTTACCCTCAATATAATAAAATTGTTTGAGGGCATAAATAATTTAAAAAATTTCTACTTATTATATACAAATTGTTATAATTTTTTACCTTTAGCAGAAAACTTTTTTAGGGACGCCAATGAAACTCATTAAATTTTATTGCTAGACGTTTTTATACATGTTCAACTGACTTCGGAAATACTATGCGTACATACAGTCAGTACAATATTTGTCGAGATAAAAATAAGCCAATAATGTTCTGTTACACGAACTACTGTAACAATTTTCCGCAGCAGAGGTGTGCCTTGAAATTTTCCGCGTTATTTTCAGAAAATTAAAATATACTGGGTGTCTCTAAAGGGTCTGTACTACGCTTCACCAGACGGCTCAAAATAAGTAGATTTAACTAAACTTGCCTTAGTCCAAAAATTGATAGCAAAGGAGCTACAGGGTATCAAAATTGAAAAAATAAATAATATTTTGTTTAATATATTTCGAGCTAATTTCGTGAAATTTCGTTTTCGGGTTTTTTTTGGGATGAGAAATTCGAATTTATCTACGATTTCGTTGTATCTTCTAGAGGACGCCATAAGCGACCATTAGGATGCATTTAAACTGCCAAAACTTGTTTTGTGCCACGGTATATTTCACTTTGGGCTGGAAAAATCTTTTCTCCCAACTTTTCTGCTTAAAAAAGGTTACCTTGATAATATGTATTTCTAAAGGCAACCGTTTTCAACAAAAAGGCGTGTTTAAATGTTATTTTCAACTCGCTTGAAAAACATATATTTTAAGACAGGTCAATAATAATAATAATTAGTTATTTTTTAGATTTTTAGATTTAGAGTTTAGATTGATTACATTGTTTAGATTGTGTTAGATCGATATTACATTATTGTTTTTAGAAAGTATGTTTTTTACTCTGTCAATTCTGTTGCAGTAAAATTGTTAATTAAACGAAATTTAAAAAATTGTAATTGCACTGTTTCTTTTAAAGGCGTATTTCATTAAACAATTGCTCCTAATTTCATTTATCAGTGGAACAGTAACTTTATTTCCTTCACTTTGGCAATTAAATTTCGGTAAAATTAAAAATTATTAAAATAATAAGATCAAGATTACATTAAAACACATTTTATTTCACCAACAGGTCAATTGGTATAATTTTTCACGAGATTCTAATCAACCAATCAGCTATCTCATTATCTCGTATGTAATGTAACGATTTGTCATTGTTCATTGTAAACAAATCATTAAAATTGGTGACGCCGAAATTTAGGAAATTTTCATTACCACTACCAGCCCTGCAATGTTGGTTGCCTAACACTTCGGTCACGTGGCTTGTAAACATTTATAAAGGCTCACTGTATATGCAGTTCCACCCTGACTTTTACAGTTTAGTAGTGAATGAAGAGTAAAACAAATTAAAACTGATATTCCTGATTTAAAAGTAGATAAAAAAAGAAACATTTATACATGTTATAGGAGGTTGAGCGCACCAACATAATCAACGCATTACCTAAAAAAAATATTTTATATGAAATACTTTGATTTCATTGAAAGATACATAAATAAATTGTTTTAGAGATGAATTCGTGTAGTGTCATTTAATTTTATTCAGATAATCTATTGCAAAAAACAATTCAGGATTTGCTTACAAATTACGGATAACTGACAACTTCCTATGTTTGCTAGCCTTATCTTATAAATGTTTATGCTGGTAGAACTCTTATGTCTATCGACATTGAACAATCTTTTTCTATATACGAGACGTTTATAAATTTCGGGACGATATTTGAAGAGGAATTAAATCGAGGTGCATATTTTTTGCAACTTACCACAGTGATACGATGAAAACTTTTTTGGAACTTCCGAAACCACTAATAAATAGCTCTGTGATGATGCATGCGTATTTGAAAATAGGTGTTCGTAAAGTTATGCAGCTACGCGCAATTATCATCAACGTTTCCGTACGTTATCACAATGTCTGTTAATTCATTTTTACTGAATTGATGGACATTTTTAGTATGTATATACTGTACTGTAGTTTATCTATCAATAAATGCGAATATATGAATATACACACCACAGGTATAGTCTTTCCGATATCAATTGAAGAACCAAGAGGTTGACAGTATGTACCAGGTTCGGTCGCTGACGCAGCAACTCGGCATTGAAATATTTGAAAAACTAGTTCCCATATTTATTTAACCATACCCATATGCAAGTCTGGTCGAACTAAACGTGGAGGTGGTAGAAATGTATACGCACAGTTGAAGAATGCGAGCGCGAGCAAGTGAAATACAAACACAGCTGCATTGGGCCACTGGGCAATAAATCTCAGCTGTTGACAAGTGGTTGACAAATTGCCCAGCAGTGCACTGCAGCAATGCGGAATTTGGTTGATTCAGGTAATTTTAATTTATTACAGGCACCTTCTATTAATCATTCATGTTACAATTGCGAAAGGGAGAAATAAGAGGGATATTTTGTTTACTAATATTATCACTACGTGGCATTTTGGAGACCTTTTGAAACGGAAAAAAATGAAATTTTGATAACATAAATAATTAAAATATGTTGTTGGCCAAATGAAGATATAATAGAAATTTTCTACATATTATATACAAATTATTATAATTTTTTACCTTTAGCAGAAAACTTTTTTAGGGACGCCTATGAAAGTCATTAAATTTTATTGTTAGGCGTTTTTTAATGTTCAACTAACTTCAGAAAGACTATACACTGCCGTTTCACAAAAAGAAAACACAGTTAAAGTAAGAATTTAGTAAAATAATGACATGACTAAACCTTTGTGCATTAATTTTTTCACAATAAAAAATTATGATACCACAATAAAAACTTATAATAACCTAAAATAAGAACTAGCAGTTTTTCTTTATACTACAAAAAGGCGGACGTCACGCTATTTACGGCCACAACTAGTCTCTCTTTTTATGTAGTACGTAAACCAGGGAAGATTCCAGAGGTTTTCAAAAAGTTTTAACAATTTTCATGTCCAAGTTTGTAAATATTCTATAACTGCAATTATTCTTAGCAACATTCGCCTGAAGGCAACAATGACTAAAATGTTTTATACTAACTAATATTTTTGTGTAAGTTTTCCTAAGTTTATTTTATTGCATTCTCTTTTACATTTACCCTTAATGAAACCCAAGTACGGTCCTGGCTTGCACGGATTGGTGCTAACCCTGAAACCCTCTGTATATATTTGCCAGTGGAATGCGACAATTTTAAAATTCTTCACCAGTTAAATTTCAGGACATTTACCGCACGCATTCGTCATAATTGCATGGACAAAAATAATCAGGCACGTTACCCATCCTCATTAACGCCCAATTTTTAAGGCAGTGAACCCGGGACAATTTTTTTGCCGCCGCACGTTCCAGCTACGTGAAGTAAATTGATCCATTGCGAATTTTTCTAATCGGAATGCGGCGGACAAGCCCTCGCTGTTCTCCGCTCGCAAAAAAATCGCCAACCGCATAGCTTTGCGTGATGGGGCCTTTAGTTGGACGTCGGTAAGGCAATAAGTCTTTCTAGCGGAATAAACATTCTCCTGGTGAACTGTGGGTCAGCCTGCGAGGCTATAAATATACATATATTATGTTTTCGTTTAATTCGCGGAGGTATTTGTGGGTGGCGACCCGGGATTTGGGAGGCGTGATTTTTTTCCTAATGCGTAACTACAAAATTAAAAAGTAATTATCTCGGTAATAATTATTTAATTTTCCTTCGATTTGTATAACAAAAACATGCAGAATATTTCATGTCGAACTACGGCGTCGCTTTGGATGGCGTAGTTTGTGGATGTTTGTACGAGGTCTCGTCAGAAAATAACCGAACTTTATTTTTTTAAACATAATTATTAACTAGCTGACCCGACAGACGTTGTCCTGTCCAAATTTAATAAATTTGTTTGTGATCGTTTTATGAATTTGTAAAAAGCTATTGCACATGTGTAAACAAAGTAAAAATGAAAAAAAAAATGTATTTCTGAATGGTCATTGTATCTATTAACGATTGTGGCCACGGATATTCAATTTGAGGAGGAGTACATTCAGAAGTACGCCAATGGGAAATTTTACATGTATTAAGCGACTGGAATGCGTTTTTCCAGATTTTTCTCCAGATCTTTCAGATTTTTATTTTTTTTTTCAATTGTAAACATTCAATTCAGTTATTTCCATCCCGGGAACATGACGAAGAAAACAAAAAAAGAATCAACCAAATATGTCGTTCCTATCATTAGCTATGATCGAGAGGACATACAAAAATTGTTTTTTTAATTTTTTCCGACTTTCGTTTGTAATTGTCCCGATTTTTTTTCTCCTGAAAACTTCCAGGACCATAACGAACAAGACAAGAAAAGAATTACTCATATCCATCGTTCGAATCGTGAGTTATGGTCTTGAGATCATACAAAATTCCCATAGAGAAAAACACTTTCAATTTTCCCCGAATTTTCCAATGTTCCGGGCAATTATTCATTATACATTAAAAAAAAAATCCAAATCAGTCCAGCTGTTCTCAATTGATGCACTTTCCAACAAACAGCATTTAATTTTTATTTATACAGGGTGATTCACAACTTTTCCAAAAAAATTTGGGAATGAATGCGGCATGAGAAATGGAGTCAATATCGTAAAAAATTTTTTTGTAAAATCCATATAGTTTCTGAGAAAAAAATTATTGAAGTTATAGTACATTCAACCACTACATAGCGACTCCGAATACTGAAGTCCGATTTTGCAATCGCCGTTGCGAAAGTATTTACTTGTTATCTGTGGTGTTTACAATAGTTTTTTAGTAGTTGATGTCAAAAATGGTTTGCGTGTATAGCAACTCGGAGTTGATGGATATCGTTTTAATTTATGGTGAAGCAAGACAACATGTATTATGATGAAGCATTTGTGTTACGGTGAAACAAGACAATATTTGTGTTAGTTCGTAGAAACTGAGTAAGACGGACGCAAATGTGTTTGTTGGTGGATAAAATTTTAAACAATTGTTGTAACATCGGGTATGTCAAATGATTTTATTAATTATTACTTAAAAACACAAATTAATTTTATTAATTAATAAAAGCAAAGCAGTTGAATTTGCCGATATAAAATAGGTGCTATAAAATTCTATTTATTTCTGTTCTTGCGAAAGTTTTTGTCCGTTTTTGCCGGTCGCACTGTGCGAGGTCAGGTTTTACAGTGGACCAGTTTCCAGTGCCGTGCAGAAGTGTATTTTTAAATCATTTTCGAACTGCCCTTTTTGATTTTTTCTTTACAAAATTGTATTTGTAAGGGTCCCCTGTACTTCCAGATTTTTTTTTGGATAAGTTCTGAATCCCTGTATATTATATACAGGGTGTCCCATAATTATTGCGATAAAATGATAGGGGTTGTAGAGGGCATGAAAATAAGCTATTTTGCCTTATAAACCCCTCTCCGGAAATATGCCGTTTGGCAGCTACAGGCAAAAAAAAGAAAATATCAAATACAGCTTAGAGTAATTGTTCAAAGTGTCCCCCACGTTACTCATACACAAGATTGTTCATTGATTGGCGAACACTGTAGAATATCCCCGGTATGTCCTGAACCTGTGTGGGCGTCACTCTTTCCAGAGCTCTTGTTGGTTGGGAACAGAAGTTTCATACACTAAAGCTTTTAGATGGCCCCAGAAAAAATAATCCAGCGGGGTCAAGTCGGGCGACCGCGCAGGCCAATGCACAAGGCCATCTCGGCCTATCCACCTGTTAGGAAAGATTTCGTCCAAATACTGCCGCATTAGCAAAGCAAAGCGTCATCGTGTTGAAACCACATGCCAGCTCTTATGTCAAGTAGCACATCCTCCAATAGTTCCGGAAGCATATGCTGTAGGAATTGAGAAAGGAGCCTATGCTGTAGGAATTGAGGATTTCTGTAGGAATGCTGTAGGCTGTAGGAATGTAAACACCAAGCTAGTGAGTCAGGGGGCACCTGCGCTGTAGCGGCGAAACGGTATATTTCCGAACACGGGTTTAAAAGGTAAAATTGTTTATTTTCATGCCCTCTACAACCCCTATCATTTGTCGCAATAATTATGGGACACCCTGTAAATAGTATATATTATTAAGTATAGTAGATAAGGAAAAAATACTAATGTAAATATGGAATCTGCGGAGTCAATAGAAACCTAACTAGAAGGTAAAAGTGCTTATCCTGGACTACGTGTATACACTAGTGCAAAAATATGTCACTTGCCCCTTCTTAACCACCATCTAGGCGTTGTTTTATCTCGCTTAGTATTTGTTCTGACTATAATATGTGCGTGAGGCCAACTAAGTATATATGTTAACCACAACGAATGATGTGACGTCATAAAATGGCTTCCATGTTTTCCCGCGCGTTCTTTAATTATTTTGAGGAAGAAATTGTTGAATAAAAATCTTTTTTTTTTTCTCATTAGACAGCTCCGCAAAAAAAATCTAGAAAATTACCCCTGCAGTCTGACTGTCTATCATATGTTTTCGGGGTCGCTGAATCCAAATTCCATTTAACCCCATCACGTCAGGATTTTTCATAACCTCAAAAAATATGCCCAAAAACTCAATAAATCCTCTATCCATTGACCACTCAATCCCATTAACCCCATAACCCCTTAATCCCTTAAACCCCTTAACCCCATAATCTCAAAATGCCATAACCCCAAAACCCCAGTACCCGGAAAGAAAGAAACTTATGCGCGTTGAAGCCTTAAAATACAGTATGTTGGAGCCATGCATGACTCAAATGTTTAGGGTTGACTTTTTGAGGTTATGGGGTTTAAGGGATTAAGGAATTTGGATTTAGCGACCCCGAAAACATATGATAGACATAGTCAGACTCCAGGGGTAATTTTCTCGATTTTATTAAAAATATATATGCTGAATAAGCCCATTGTAACAAACAATGGTCTCCTTGATACTTAACCCACCCAGAAAGCCGTCACTGGGATAAATCCATTATGTCGAAAACCGACCCTGATGTCACGGACCTCTTCCTTAATGGTTGCGCATTCGACATTTGCCGCTCCCACGCGTCTTCGCGCACAACCCGATACCTTTGTTTGTGCGCCTATTACGGAATCGGCGATTCAATAAGCGCACGTGGCTCGATTTATCATGCTAATGAAACGGGTGACTAACTGGCCAACGAACAATAAACCGTACGCTATCGAATTAGTATTCCTTTTCCCTACGATCCGCTACGTGCCGAGAACAGCAGTCAAAGCAATGAGAAAAATCTGAGCAAAAGTCAAGGGCTTGTGCGGGAGAAGAGGCTAGATATTGTTACTATGTAGGCTGCGTCACAACCATCAGGATAGCCATGAAGAAAACCTGTAGAATCTCAATGGCATCACAAAATATGCATCATGGGAATCATAAAAAAGTTTTATTTGGAGAATATAACGCGTAATTTAATGCGAATTTTTCATTTGGACGACATTCATTGTACCCAACGAAAAATTGCAATAGAGTACATGTTATATTCCCGTTTGGACATGACTTTAGTTGTCTACAAATTTGAAATTTTGAAAGAGGCGTATACCAGGACTTTCCTACGTGTATGTTTATTAAAGTTGTGCCTGTTGTTAGTGAATATCAATCACTTCCACGTCTGACCATAGAGAGGAAGTTGTTGATCATTTTTAAAGATAAATAAATTTACAGTCTAATTTTATTGTGTTTAATTTGTAATTTGTTTATTACTATGAAGATCTTTAAACCGTTTCATAATTTCAGTTTAATAAAGAGAAATAATAATACCAAGCATACTAATTAAAATTTGTGAATGCCTGGTTTGGTGGCCGAACACAAAATCTACAAAGCAAATATTTAAATAAGCTTCTATAAAATATTATTCTTCAATTCTAATTGTCCATTAAATTTTTATTTATGTAACGGTTTTATTAGTATAAAAGGTTTTTGAGGTCAATATAACTATTAGTATTCCTACCACAAATTACTGTGTAGTAAAAGACTTCATTAAAACATTTTTAAACTTTTTTTTTATTGAAATGTTTTGAAATTGTGTTCGAAATAAATAGAAATAATATTTACAAAAAGTTAGGAAAATTCTTACTTTTATCGGAAACAATATAGAGCAAGAGCTGTATCACCAATTAAAAGTCAAGGAATTTTAGCATTAGATAACTATAATCTTATAGAATGAATTGTTTATTTTCTGTTCGTCATCTTATCATTCCGATGTTTATTGTTTTGATATCCATAGATGTCGGAAAAAACATCATAAATTGATATTTTTTCACAATTTCTGATATAATGAATCAAAGTAAATAATTTGCTATTATTTAATGCTCTGAAAATAATAAACATCAATAAAGTACAGATAATCTTTATAAAGAGTCGTCCAAAATTGATCTATTGTATATTATATAGTGTGTTTTGAAAATGGTACTATAAATTCAGGGGCCTATGGCACATCAAAAAAAATAAGACAATATGGGCCAAGAGCCTATCGTCTTCTGTGTTGAGATAACAAAGTGTCAAATATGATTTTTTTAAATTTTAGCTATATCTTTTCCAAAAAATAATGCAATGTATTGAAATTTGGTATATTTAAAGGCGGATATCCACTTGTGGCAATCCTCCATAACGTAACAACGAACATGTTACGGCCTGTTGCAAAAGGTGACACAGTTCGCTGCGAAAGTATGTATGGTTTTGGTCGTATCATTCATTCCGTAACGTAACAAAATAAGGTTACGAGACGACACAGGAACATAAACTCGCAGTATGAACCTGACTGCAATAATGGATTCGTCGCTTCAATTGCAGTTAGCAGCAGCGTCATATATTTTTATTCATCGTACAATTTTGAAGATTAAGAAACGGAAATCTCCGGAAATCTTTTTTTTACTCCACTCCATGGCACAAACACAGAAAAACACACTCTTCCTAGTCACTGCAAAAAACAGACTGACCCCGGACCATGTACAAAAGACTGACGAAACAAAAAAATAAGACAAAATCACATGTGCAACAGGCAACGTTACGACCAAAAGGGTAACCCCGTCTCAACATGTGGCAGAAAGTACTGTTGCATGCCTTTGATGCGACGACTAAAAATCGACAACTGATGGTTCGTCCCGGATTAGTTCGCTTGTCAAATTTGTTACACGTACCATGCAACAATTTTCCGACTTCACTAGCTGTAACGTAACATGTTCGGTGTTACGTTACGGGGCATTTGACACAAATGGATATCCGCTTTAAGGATACATCAGCATTATTAATTTTTGACTGCTAGCTAGAGATCGCTCTTTACGCGACATTTTATAATATACCTTTTTTGAAGTTAGGCTTTTACGAAGTAAGTTGATATTATATGTAAATGTAAATTATTGAAATCGCACTGTTTTCTTCTCATTATACCAAAACCGAGATAAGATGTGTTGATGATGTCAGCAGAACGTAGGTTGAATGACATTAACTTCCTATTTTCTTAATTTTACCAGTGAATTTCGATTTAAATGGATACTAAAAGCCTAAAACATGTAGTAATTGATTATTATTTATCTAGTCCCTAAAATGCAAGAGGTATTAAAAATGGTGTCAATTTTAATGTCTCGGTTTCAGGACTAGATTGGGGGAGCGGATGGTCAGCATGAATTCAACTCTTGTTGAAACTGTCAGCATAAACTATGAGGATTTCAACGAGAGTTTTCTTACATGTGGGACGTGCTTGTGTAAGTATATTCGTTAAAATTACCCAGAAGGCTTTTCTCCTAACGAAGTAACGCGCCTGCAGTTCCATATAAAAGATATTTTATGGAAAAATTGTAGGTCTATCAACCCGTGGTCGATCGCCAAGTAGTTCTTAATATCGGTCGCCTTACTTCTGTAGGAGAAACCCATAACTAGCCCGTAGGTATTTCCAGGACGGTGCCTTCTTAATTGCTTGATAATTGCATATTATTCGTCACTTCCTGTACGCGCAGAGTTCACGGTGCCTATAAGTGAAATGGCGGGAATGAGCGGATGTAACATGTCTCTCAATATCGACCATACGTAAAGATGGATATTAAGTTTATATTAATAAGTAATTATAGTATATAAAATAAAAATACAGACAGATGAAAATTCTAGCACATTTTCAATGTAAGAAATATTTTTTAAAGATTTGAAAGACAGTGTGAAAGTATTAAAAAAATATATAGTTAAAGATAAAAAATACATTATAGGTACTTGTACTACTTTCTTTCATATCTACAAAACAAAGTATATTATTTAGAATATTTAAATGTCGATACAGGTTTCACTGGTATTTAATTATTAATATTTTCATTTCACTTATATGCTTAAAAAATAGGCTTTCAGGATAAAATCTGCATCTTATTGCTTTAGTTGTTCAAAAGTTTATTATTTTTTTTGTAATAGAGAATGTTTTGGCAGTATATAGGGGAGATCAAAATAACACTATTACACCCATTTTTTTTCTTAACGTTTCTCATGACGAAAATATCGGGCTCCAAATGTAGAGGTAGGTATATTTTGGGTTTTAATTTCAAAATTACTGTGACCTTGGTAACATTTTGGCATAGTTTTTTACAAATAAGTGTTCATGATTTGATGTTAAAACTGGTCTTTTAGAATTACAAGGTATCGAGAAACGGATTCGCCCCAGTACATATTTTTTCAAAATTTTGACAGATGAACTGAAAATATTTTTAGATACTATGAACAAAATGGAGAATTTTAAAACAATAGTAAAAATAACTTATTCAAGGACAGCATCAACTAGGGTTTAATTTTCACAAATTAAGTCCAAAAATGCACGAGAATCCTGCTATTGAACACTTGCCGAAGTGGTATTTACCTTTTTCTCATATTTTAATTATGCAAATGTAAATTTCCAAAGGTTTCTGAAGATGACAAAGGTAAATAAACGAATTAAAAAAATAATAAAATAATTCGTAAAAGAAATAAACTCTAGCTATCCGTTTCAAAAACCGATTTATTTCGAAAACCGTTTGTCGAAATAAATGAGGAATAGGTACGATTTTAAAGAAAAATCTTCAAAGTATCTAAAAATTGTGTTTTGAGACCAAGTATATGATTGTTTTAACAACAAATCATGGACACTTATGTGTAACTCACTGCCCCAAAATTTTACCAAAAAGGTTAAGCTGGTTTTGCTGTGCTGTGTTGGAATGAACACTAGGAAAAAAATTGTAGGAAGTCCATTATATTGACCTTTCCTATAAACCTCAAGAGATTAACTAGATATTTACTCACCCTGTATAGTAGTGCTCATCAATATTTAAGTCAAATGACCTACTTTGAAATTAAAAGATACCTTGTTAGTTAATTAGAAAACGGAGGAGTACTTTATCCTGAAACGCCCTGTAGAGTTGTCAAACGAAAATATATTGCCTGAAAAGTTACATGTGTACACTTTTGTTTGATAACCCTGTACCTTAAAAGTTTAGACCATAGCTTTGATATATACTGAAGTATTATTTAGTTATAGTTTTTTTTATGGTTTCGTTTTAATACCATATTAAAACAACATTTTCGTTGTTACAGATGGCATTTGGAGTGGTGCGTTTTTTGTTTCGTATTAGTTAGTGCATGAGTGACTAATCCACCGTTCTGTTTGTTTTCACATAATGGCAAAGACAAACCTAATGACCTTTCAGCATAAGGAACATATGTCATCCATATCCATATACAACTTTTCCACTAACACCCATCGTTTTTCTGATCTGCTTAATTATGATTATGTTTTGTTAAAAAGTTGAGACCGCAAATCGCCCTTACAACGCAATATTTCATAATTTTGCCCATAATCCTTACTTTTTTATCATAAGTCATACTAAAACTAGTAAAATACTAACCCTATTTTAATTTAATCGGGAGCCATCGCAACAAGAAGATTGATTAGGTACTAAACATGTGACGTCACGGCAGAAGTCCGACGCCGCACCACTATATTTCCTACTAGGAGTAAAGAGTAATACTTATGCCTTTCTAAAAATATGTAGAAATTTCGAATGATGCCTTATCAAAACAAAATATTTAGAATTAAATCACACACAGCAACGCGAACTATGTTAATATTAACATGGCTCATCTCCAAAATGTGCCATTGAAGTTTTTAGAACGTGTAGAAATAAATTTTATGGACTCGGCAGCCTAATTATTCAAACAGCTACAATTTTAAGAATCTTGTTAATATTTAAAAACATTGAAATAAACGGAACTGAAGAAATATTATATTTAAATAAATATTTATCCAATTAGTGTCAATGTGTTAAATAAATCTGAAAATAATTATGTTTGTATAAAATCAAGACAAAATCTATTATACACACGAATTATATTTAATTTGCATTTTTTGCATTGATTTTTTAATTAGAAATTTGTACAGGATCTTTTTTATTCAATTTTTTCAAATATGCATAATTAGTATAGAAAAAAGTTGAATATACTTCGATTCATGTATCATTCACACCGCTGGTAATGTTACGAGAACGCATGGAAACCCCGCAGTTAATTTTTGAGAAAAGCAGTTGTATTCTTTTCAGGTATGTACGATGGCCAGGAGCATACCCCAAAGCTGTTGCAGTGTTCTCATACGGTATGCCTGCACTGCCTGACCAGAATAGCTGCCTCCCAGACCAGAGACACCGGTTCCTTTCGATGTCCAATATGCAGGGAACTGATAACTATACCGAGAGGAGGGGTGTCCGCCTTACCCCCGTCCTTCCTCGTCAACCAACTGTTAGATCTGATGTCCAGGCAGAGGAGAGAAGTCATTCCAAAGTGTTCGGTCCATATCAATCAGGAGCTGCTGTTCTGTGAGACTTGCGATACGGTTTTCTGTACCTTGTGCACGGGGGGTTCCCACAATGATACGGCCAACAGTTGCGAGCATACCATCATACCCTTTTCCATTGCTATCAAGAGGATGTCCGAGATTTTGCTGTACAAGGCTAACGAGTGTATATCAAAAGTAAGTAGAGCTGTCAGTGTGTTTTTTAAGAATACTAAAACAAAATGTTTTTAAAATCCTAAATAAAATAAAATCTAAAAAAATATAAGACATGTACGGATTCTGCTCTTACATTTTAGAATAGTGTGCAGTAAACCTTAAAATACTTATCACTGAAATTATAATTTCATGCTTTTGGTAGGAATTTTTCCAGATGTCTTTAAAACAGCACATATTTTGCAATTCCACAAGTCTGGTAATAATACATTACCAGCTAATTATCATCGCAAAATTTATATTATATTTGAAAAATAATAAATTTTTACCAAACAAATAGTTTGAATCTAGAGGCAGTAGGAAAACTTTTTATGCTATTATTGCGTTCGTGAATAATACTCAAGATGCCTTCTGCAGATTTATTCATAACATTTGACTGTATTAATCATACCCAGCTGGAACCAAAAAACTGGATAAAACTTATAAGGGACAAATAATAATTGTTTTTTATCCTAATAACAGAAAACAAAGGGTTTATTATAATAACTGAAGTGAATGACTTATTCTTCAGAAAGGAATTCCACAAAGATCAATCTTAGGTCCACTTCTCTTTTTGTTTCAGGTATATGATTTACCTGTGTAGGTATATGAAAACAATAAATAGCATAACTTCGCTTTTAAAAGTGCAAATAGTTTCAAAAATACAGATTATGTATAACAACTTATGTCAAATGCAAAGATCTGTTTTGATTAAATTGAATTGTATTTAATTAAACAGAGAAAAACTAACACTTCCATTTTTCATCTTAAACATTCTTCCGAAATGGATAATAAGTATGTGAAATTATTGAACATAGTAATCATATTCTCTCACAAATCTACAGCAAGTATTTATTATACAAAAAACAGCTAAAAGTTTGATCGTAAATGCTACATGAAAATGTTCAACCAATCTTTAAATAATTAGGCATAATGTCAATCTTTTCCCTTATGATTTATGAAAATTGGTTATATGTAACAGATGTTTCGGAGCCAGTCAGACAGACATACTTTTAACGCTCATGGCAACAAAATAATAGATTAAGATTCTAAGAACATATAAAAATATAATAGTGGGAATACATTTTTACAATTAGGACTTTGGGTTAAGATCATAATTTCAAGGATGTTAAGGTAATTCAAATGATTTCAAAAAATTTTCTCTTAAAATCCTGTCAAATGAAGTCAAACAATGTTCTTTGATAACAACAATCAGGTATGCCAAAGATATCTAACCTCGCAGACAACATTTTTAGCTGTTGATATAGCAACTTTATGCCAGAACTAGCACTGAATCATATTAGTAATTACTAGTAAATAAATAGTAATTTATAATTATCTAAAATAAAAATTGGAAATGATATGTCTAAATTTTATTGGTGAATGCTACCAAACACAATTCATGTTTTTGAACCGTGTATTGAAAAAAAAAACGGCCACAATTCGAGCAAAGGCACAATAAAGTAATTTTTCAACATGACAATGTTCGACCACATGTTGCTCATGAAGTCAAAAAATACTTAGAAACGCTGAAATGAGATGTTTTACCGCACTCACCATATTCACCAGATATAGCTCCATCAGATTACTACTTGTTCCGATCCATGACACACGACCTGGCTAAGCAACGCTTCGAATCTTACGATGATACGAAAAATTGGATCGATTGGTGAATAGGATCAAAAGATGGGAAAAAGTAGTGGCTAATGATGGACAATACTTTAAAAAATAATAGTGTAACAATTTTTCACAATGTACCCTTGAATTTACAAAAAAATCTCAAAATTTACAGTTCTGGTATACAGGGTGTTTCATAATGATGTGCATATATTTTAAGGTGTTTAGAAAGTAATTTTAGGGGAGGTACTTTCAATACATTTTTTTCAATTTGAGCTGCCTCCTGAGAAAATATTCAAATCTCAAATTGGTCGAAAAAATAAGCTTTTATTTTTTTTTATTAAATTTTTAGTTCATATTTGCTTAGCTTTTCCTACTGACAAAAAAGAATTTTTGCAAGAAGCATGTCAAAAATGACAATCGTTTTTGGTAACTTACTAATTATGTGTACCTAATCGGCAAGGAAAAATGATTTATTTTTTTTGCTCGTAAACCATTAAGTATACAAAAAAATGGGAAGAGTAAAAAGTTTTTAAATGAAATGTAGTATTAAAATTTTTCTTATTGAAATTGGTTAACGTAGAAAAAAGTTGAGAGAAATAAAACCAAGTATTGCCAATTTCTTTCATTCAGACATAAACCAGAAAAAAAAGACCAACAAAAAATACCATTCAACTAGTTGTTAATGTGTACCAAAATTCAAATTTCTAAGTTTAACCGTTTTCGTGAAAAAAAATAAAAGCTAATTTTTTCGACCATTTTGATATTTGAACATTTTCTCAGGGGGGGGGCTCAAAAAATATATTGGAAGTACCCCCCCACTAAAATTACTTTCTAAACACCTTAAAATATTTGCACATCATTATGAAACACTATATTTAAAAAAAAGATATTTACCATTAACAAAACTTAAAAGTAAAATGAAAACACTGTTATAAAATACTTGTTTATACAACACAAATTAATATTTTACCAAAGTTAAAAATGTTATTTCATTTTATCAATTGTCTTTAATGTTTTTTTTTTGCTTTAGCTGACTCAAGCCCAAGAAGGGGTGAGTGCAGAATTGACCAAGCTGGATTTGGCGAAAGAGACCTGCCTCGAACAAATCAACACAACATTCCAGCAAATCCAAACATTAATGGACCAGAGGAAGCAAGAAATCATCGACAATGTAAATTCTGTGTGTTCTGAAAAGAGACGGGTTCTGGAGGAGCAGCATTCTCTCATAGAAAGTGAAAAAAATAAGGTAAAACATGTTACTACTGAATAACCTCGTTTTATTAAATCTTTATTGTTCCATTTTAGGTTGAGCAGGAGTGTCAGGGACTGCAGTACCAGGTGGAAGTGCGAAACATAACTCAACGAATCGAAATACTGTCGGAAAAACTGGATGCCACCACTTCCTTAGGCGAGCCGAGGGAAAACGCCTTCCTTACCTGTGACTTCAAGCTGAACGACAGCCTAGAACAAATACAACAACATCTGAGTGTCCTAGGCAAGGTTCGGACAAGCACAACATTCCCCAGTCTGTGCTCCGCTCATTTAGAAGGTGAAGTGATTGCCGGCATAGAGAACTACGTGACGCTGAAAACGGTGGATTACCACGGCAATGCCAGGAAGAACGGAGGCGATCCGGTGGAAGCCGAGCTGCTAGAAGTCACTGCGGACGAATCGGATCGGAGCTGCCCACAGCGAGTCGTAGACTGTGATGATGGTACTTACAAGATCTATTTTCGGGCCACGAACGCTGGCCGGTACGGAATCAAGATATCTGTGATCGATAGGCCCATAAAAGACAACCCGCTGTACTTCGACGTCACCGAACATAACAACCCTGTGTGCGTTTACGGCTCCAGGGGCAGCGGGAAGGATGAATTTATGCAGCCTGTCGCAGTAGCCATAGACGAGAGGGATCAGACTGTTTACGTGTTGGATACCGGCAATTCCAGGGTGAAGGTATTGAACGAAGAGCTCGAGTTTGTTAAGCACGTTACGAATGAAGGATTACTCGGAAGGAGTTGCACAGGTGGGTTGAGATTTATATTTAAAACTGATGAAATTTATTGTGTTTTAAAAAATTATCCCTTTCATGTCGGTGGGGACGTCCTGCTAATCTGGAAATGTAATATTTCTTATAACAAGCGTTCAAATAAAAACGTGGTCAAGTTGGTTCTGAAAATTTGGACGTAGGGCGTAGCGTATAGCAAATGAACTTAAACGTCATCTGTCAAAGCGCTATATCGCCGCTATCAATTTGAATATTTTCGTTTTAAAAAGCGTTTAAAATGGTGTTTTCTCAAGAACAAAAAATGTGTATCATAGAGTCCTACTTTAGAAATGGACGCAAGATTGATGGAATATGGAAGTATTCTATTGAGGCATGTTTCATAGAATTTCAAAATCAATTTCCCGGCGTTGTTGAGTACAAAATTTTTCAAAGTGCAGTTCAGCGGTGTGTTAATGTTTTTCGTGAAACGGGCAGTGTAACAAGAAAAGAAGGAAGCGGCCGACCTAAAAAGCGGACTGAAGAATTAAAAGAAAATGTCCAACAAATAATGGAAAATGTGCCAAGAACTTCTGTACGTGTTTTATCACAAATGGTGGGAGTATCAGTCGGTACCTGCCACACAGTGTTAAAAAAAGATTTGCGTTTGTTCTCCTATCGTTTAACTTCTCAGCAAGAACTTCATGAAGTTGATTTTCCGCGACGGGCTGTATTTTGTGAATGGTTTTTAAACAATTATGGTGAACTTCATAATATCACCTTTTTTTCTGATGAAGCCTGGTTTCATTTAAGTGGTTACGTAAACTCACAGAGTATGAGAATGTGGTCTTCTGAAAAACCAGATAACTTTTTTGTCGAGGGCCCTCTACACGCCCAAAAAATTGGAGTTTGGTGTGCTCTCAATCGAAGGAGGATTTATGGACCTATTTTTTTTAATGGTACTCTTACTGCGCAAAGGTATAGAGAAGAAATTATCGCTCCTTTTGTTAACCAACTGGAAGAAAAAGAAATTACAAACTTTTACTTTCAACAAGATGGCGCAAGGGCACATACGGCAGGCGAGACGATGAATATTGAGGGAAGTTTTCCAAAATCGACTAATAAGTCTCAATGCTGAACATGAATTTCCACCGAAGTCATGTGATATTACGCCGTGTGATTTCTTTTTGTGGCCTTACCTTAAAAACACTATTTTTGAACTGCCTATTCCTGATTTAAACCATCTGCAGGCTCGACTTATAGACAAGATTCGTGAAATTAACAATACCCCGAGCATCTTAGAAAATGTCTTTAATTCTTTGAGGAACAGGTGTGAAAAGTGCTTGGAACAAGGAGGGGGACACTTTCAGCAGCTGCTTTAATTTATTATTATAACAAAGAGGGGGACACTTTCCGCAGCTCCTTTAATTGTTTGTTATTGTTATCACGATTATTCTTTAAAATAAAGTTATATAGTCATTAACGTTATTGAAACTGACAGCTGCTATACAGCTCGTTGAGAAATGAGGTTAAGTTGATCGCTATAAGCTACTCCCTACGTCCAATGTGTCAGAGCCAACTTCGACCACGTTTTTATTTGAACGCTCGTTATAATTACTATAGCACTAAATTTTAGAATAAAATTCTCGACGAAACGGGAAAGGTACATTAAAATTAAACGAAGGAGGGCGCAATTTTGATCCGAAATCAAAATGGTTGTTTTCCTGCATTATTAACATGTTTTCTAAGAATATGAACCTCGTTGGAGGTAAAAATTGTGAAAATTGTTGAAAAGTTTTTACGTGTTTGAAAAAAATGTATCAATTTTCAACATTTTTTTCACTTATTTTGATAACGATTTTATTCATTTCAAGTGTCCGAAGATGACTTTGAAATGACTTGCGTTTTTCATTTCTCGATAATGTTTATTACAGGAACCTTCTGAAGCCGAGATAATTTTTTTTTCCAAAAAAATCCGCAGGCCGCTATTTAAATGCTACAACCACCATTCTTACAGAGATTGAAGTTGAAGACTTATATTTTCAATAAAAAATACTGAGGTTCATTTTATCCACTTCTGAATTTTTAATTGTGCGTTAAACCGGAGCATTCGAGCGTGGCGCGAGCTAACTGTAGCGGGCGGTGGAGTGGGGGTAACACTACTCGTCTTCTGGATCACATACAAAAATGCTTTTGTACTTAATTTGGATTAGCTCGACGAGATAAAACAATATATGACTTTACGACAGCTCAAAAGCATAATTACCTTTGAAAAATGTAATTTCCTTTAGTCTAAAATTCTCTCACCTCTTGTTAACATTTCAATAATTGTTTATGAAATAAAGTAAGTACAACTTTTTATGGTAATTATATCTTTTTGTTATAAAAGTATTACAAAATATTTATTTAGTTATCATACAGAAAATTACGTGGTATAAAAATATTCGTCGATTACATGTTTTATTTTCACAGCTTATGTAAGTATATCACTTTTACGTTTCAATTCCTCTTCTCTTCAATTACCTCAATTGTGATTTATTTTCTTCTTCCATGGTTTCGTTTCCTATATTATCCACTCAATCAACTTCATTTTCGATTCCTGTAATAGACATTATCGAGAAATGAAAATCGAAGAGATATTCAAGAATAACCCGACCAAAAATTTTTACTTTTTTCAAAATAATTTTCTTTGGACATTTGAAATTAATAAAATCGTTATCACTCTTTTTTGTCATGAAAGTACAACTCTTAAGGAAAAAATGAGCCCTGATTCGTTTCTCTACGACTATTCGTCGAGCAAGAAAAATCGATTTTTGAGATGACCTTTTTTTCGAAAATTTTTTAATATTTTTTTAATTTTAAAGAAAGGTACTTTTTTACTTGCCAAAGGCTACATTTACAGCAATTTGCAAGAGATACAGCAAAAACAGTCGATTTTTGATGGTTTCTTCAATATATTAAAAAGTAATATAGCAATCGATATATTTAAAAATATGAATCGATAGGTTTTTTTAATAGGTACAACTTTCTCATTTAACTTTTTTCAATTGAAGTTCAAATTTTTTTTTGTTAGCACAAAACCGCTTTTTTACTTTTATGAATTTTTTAGATTAACTTCGCCATTTATGCGCCACAGGAAACACTACCTTTCTAGAATTTTTTTCTTATATCACCATATTTGGTGATATTTTTGTAAGCTTTCTACCTATTGATTGGACTATTAAATTAATTGTTTTAAACAGGATTCTAAATCGTCAGCTCATGAGAAATCATGTTGGCTGCCCCAAAGGGGCGGAGTTTAAGTCCATTCCATTCGGAAGAAAAAAAAAACGTTAATAATTGACAAGAATTAAACTGACAGCCCACTAGAACTTTTTGATGTCTTTTATTTCATTTATTGCTTTAGGCAAGGCCAGTGATGCCATATGACCCAAATTTTTAAGTTTTGAAAATGAATTTAATTTTTTCAATATACCAATAATAAGTAAAGAAAATAAAATTGCCATTATTAGTAGTCATTTATGTTGTTAGGTATTGCAATATCGAACGAGGGTCTAGTCGTGGTAAATTGGAGAAGTAAATACATCACCGAGATGACGACAGACGGAGAAACTATCAAATACTTCACTTACAATGCATTCCAAGAGCCCATAGACGTGGCTGTGGATAAGAGCTATGGGCACGTTTTGGTTGCAGATAACGGTATGAGTTGCGTGTTTGTGTTCGATGCGGAAGGCAAAATCCTTTTTCAGGTTAGGATCTAGAATAATTTGTTAACTTGTAATTCTTCTGAATCGTAATAATTTATTTCCGTAATTTTAACCTTTTTAGGTTGGTAAAAAAGGAACATTTAGTCTCATTTCATCTGTCACTGTAGGGCCCTTAGGGGAAATAATAGTTGCAGATTCAAGGATACAAGCGTTCTCGGCAAAGGGCGATTTTATGGAGGTGGTGTACGATGAAGGCAGAGGTAAGTCCCATTAATTAATTCGCTTCGAACGTTCATTGAATTTTGATAAATTAAGCATTGCTTTGCTAAATGTTTGTAAAATATTCAAATATTGTTCTTGTACAATCACTATGCAAGGTGTAACAGTTTTTATCTTGAAAACTTTGCATGCAATTAGTCAAAAACTGTAATTTTTCGTAGATACGAGATGTTCAAGTCGTATGTTTCATGAAAAAATATTTTCATAAATTCAAAATTGTTCGAACCAGACATACATCTTTGTAGTCCAACCAAATTACACTTGGAGAAAAAAAAATTGTTACCTGGACTTTTATAATTGGAAATGGTAAAGGGGCTTATAATAAACCTAAAAAAAAAAATAAATGCATAATCTATCAAAATTAAAAAAAAAAACAATTTTTTTGTATTTTTTCCGTACAATTGAATGGTGTAATCAGTTTTAAATTTTTTTTTCATTTAAACAAATTATCAACAATTACTGAAAAATTCATTGTTGCAAGTCATTTTTTATTTTATTTTTGCATTTTTGAGCATGTTTTTGGACTGTGATTATAGATTTTTTATTTCACTAAAAAGTGTATGTCAAAACGAAAAAATTATCACCGGCAGAACTCTGTACAATGACTTTTCTAAGTATAATTTTTCTTTGAAAAAAAATTGTTTCAGACCGGAAAAAATGAATATCTCGGAAACTTCTTGATTTTTTTATCTAAAAAAAATTGTAGTTATTTAAGACAGAAAGATATACTTTCACCAAGTTTTGTCAAAATTAAATTATTTTTGCGGAAATGAGAAATAAAAAATGAAAAATCTGAAAAAAATCCGTTTTCACATTTCTCTTGGAAATTTTGAGGTTATGTTAAAAAGTAACCTCTACAAAAGTTGTAGATTATTGCATGATCTACAAATTTTGCAAATGAGTTATTTTGATTGGTCTATTTGTTGATAAGACATCTTTATTTTTTTGGGATTCGCATCCCCATGACCACCCATTAACATTTTTATACATACATGCCTATATTCACTTCTAAAGGTTTTTTGTCTTGTGAAATTTTGATATTTGCTATGGATAAATATTCACAGTTGATTGGGCTGAAAAGAGAGTGTTCGGGAATTTCATTTTTACAATTGGTTAAAATATAATAAATCAAAGAAATAAGTAAAAAAGTTTCATGTTTCTAAAGTAATTCCTGAGGGTCCTGAAAAAATGACATGTCAAAAATGATAGAGCAAACCTTTATGTAGACCCCTCAGTTTTATTTACTCCTAAAAATTCATCAAGTTCATAATTTTACTTATAAAGGATAAAAAGTAAATCACCTGTTTTGATTTAAGCATTTTGACTATCCGCGATAGTTTTTAAGATGCAAGTGCACCAAGCGGCGAAAGCAGTAAGCTCCAAGACAAGGTAATTTTGCAAGGGACATTGCCGCTCGTGTTTACACATTCATTTGAACAACATTTGTCTTATTTGCCATTATTATTAGTAATTTTGTTATCAAACTGCGGTTATTTGACTTTTGTGTTATTTTATAGGTTTCAAATATTTCATAAATAAATTTTAAGGCAAGTATTTATGTCTACTTTATTTGTCTCTAGCATTACAATTTAATGTACATTTTATTAGGTTATAACTATGAACTTATCGGTTGTGGAATACATTTCCTATTTAATATATGCCAACGAAAACTCCCATTGCATATCAGAAGGAGAGGCAATTTTTAATGCTGATCATGTGGTAGTATATGGGAAAATTGGGCAAAGTTAATTTAAATTTAGAAATTTATATTGCGTCTGCAAACTAGTGCCTTTACTTACTAACAACCCTCATGAAATTCAGGGAGTATTATCTATCGGCAATAATATTTTGAAAATTTCTTCAATGGTTTTATGAAAACTTAATTCTAAATTTTTCTTGGACCATGAAGAGTAACCTTGAACTGAACAATAATACTTTGACAGTTTCTTCTTTGTATCCATAATTGCTGAAGTTTTCCTCACACTATTTTTTTAAAATAACAGTGTTCAAAAAACTTACACTACACACAGTTTTAAATAAAATACAAAACAAAATATCACACACAGAAGAAATGTTTACCTTGTTTCGCTAGTATCACTTGTCACCGCCAGAGGGCAAGCTCTTAGCTGCATTCACGAATATTTAAAAAACCATTTTCAAGTATTTCAACTTGATTTCCATTCTCAGAATCTAAGCATTTGCAGATTCATGTTTATGAGAACTTTTGCAACTTTTTTTGTACTGCAATTTGTTATGTCCTGTTTTCGAGGAACATTGTCTACTATAAACAACTATATTATATTAAGTGCTATTTTCAAAGTATCATGTTTTTTCAGATTATTATGCTCTGATCTATGTACTATGCTGCCGTCAATTACAGACTGACATTGCATTTCCTTAGCCTTAGCTAGGCATCTTTGACTTGTCCCTGTTGTGCTAGGGCTAGGTTCTGTGGGGGCGGACCCGCTACTGCAACCCCTAGGTCTGCCCTGATGTTGATTTCAGTTCTAAGCTTGTTATAGATGGAGCTGCTCCTCAGATAATGGCAGTCTTCTGAGACCTATAGTGGTCCGTGTAACTGCTCGCATCCAATGCTTCCAAGTGTTTTGCCATTATGTACTGTCATCATCTTAAGTGGTGGCAAAAGTTCACCACAACAGACATCTCAGTTTGACATCTCCTCAGTCGCGGCAAAGCTTTTTCAGATCAAGAACATCTCGGAGGACTACCATTAATCTGAGTGGTTCTATCTGTAGCTTAGGAACAATTTCTTAAAATCTATAATAATACGTGGTACAGTCATGACACTCAAATAATACTAGTCATCAAAGTGGCACTTACAAAAAATCAGTATAGTTCTATACAAATATTCCATACACGATCGAAGATAAAATGTTTTTACGACACATTTATAAAAAGCCTATTGCACTCATGTGGCCAAGTTTATGCAATAAGGAATGACTTTCTACACTTCTTTCTTAAACATTTTGGCACTATCTGTGGTGTCAGTTCGACAAAATCACTTGGTCTTTGCACTAGTTTAAGCCTTGATTGATTTTGCCTTTTAATAGTTAACGATTGCAAATCACTTAACTAAAAAATAAAATTACGTCTTTCAGGTAAGGGGCGCTATGGCGGCATAACCATAGACCCCGACAGCAAAATACTCGTCAGCCGGACTGAGCAGAAGGGTAGGACCTACGTCCAGCTCCTCTCGCTCACCGACAGTTCTCTAAATCAGTGCATCGACTCGCACGACGCTAAACTGAAGCGGCCAAGCGGGCTGGCCACCACAAACGATCACCACGTCATCGTAGTGGACCTAGGCAATAATTGCATAAAGAAATATCGATATTGGTAGTGAATTTTTTTCTTAATGCACGCGGTTGCTCAGCTTAAGGTGTTGCCTCTTTGGTTATTAATGAGTATCGAAGCTCTCATTATCCACCCACAAAGTTTATGAAAACAACACAGTAACGTAACGTAAAGAATTAAAATTTGCATATTTACTGCTCGTTTCGTATGGTAAATACAGGATAATAAAAGTTATATTAAGATGCATTGAAATGTCCATTTATCGTCTATGCAATACATTTTTATTATGTACACTATTTTAAATCATCAGCATAATTACCTAGCAGCAGGAGTGGGCAGTTTGAAGCTTTTAATGCTGAAAGTGTAATATTTTAACGGGGAAGTGGATTATATATAAAATTTCGGCAAGGAAAAAATTAATATTAAAAAATAGAGATGACTAACATTCTCTTGTAAAAAAAAAAGATTTTGGACTGCTGCAAGGAAACGTTTGCCGATCCCTGAGTATTACAGTAAAATATTCACTCATATGTTGCAAAATGTGGCGCAATTTTTTATTTTCATATTTTTTTTTATACTCGAGCTGTTGTAAAGTGCATTTTTGACATTTAAAGAAACTTAATGTAATTAATTATATCATATTTCTCTATGTGACTGCCAATATTTTTTTGCCATGTTTTTATGTGTTTTTTTTTATCTCTTTTATGTACATAATGTATATTAATCGATTCCTTGGTCCTTAATTATTATCATAGATCTGTAGGCTTAAATTATTCTTTTTAAGAACTGTTTTGAAAACATGTTATTTAGCCTAAAACATCTCTTAATTTGTACTTATTAGGTTGTAAATTTGTCTTTTGTAAATTTTATCCTCGTGGCATATATTTTTTTGTACAAATGTATCTTTCTAGTCATTAGTCTGTATTTTTATAACTTGTACGTATTTTTTTGTACATACTGAATAAATATAATTCAAGAAGGCAATATTTTATGTTTCCATCCCAAACCCCTCCCAAATGTTGCGAACATGCGAACAATGTCAAATTAATCTGAAGACATCGGGTTTTTCAATCATTCTTTGGGCTTAGGGTTTTAAATAAAATTATTGTGATTGATTAAAAATTATACTAATGACAGAGAAAATTTGTTTTGTAATTCACGACGGGCAGAGTGAAACATCACAATCATTATTTAAAAGCTCTAGAACAAAAATCTTCAATAATAAGTACATGGAGCTACCAAAAAGTGTATATTATTTAAAAAAGAAATATAATATTTTCGAAATAAGTAAATATATGTATATTGGGTGTTCCCTTTTAAACATACTAATTTTAGCGGTTCTGGAGAACTTAATTTTGAAGAGAAAGTCGTAAATAGCTTCATATATTACACACAGGATGTTGAATTTGATTTATTTCTGTGATATCTAAAAATAGTCGAGGAAATAAAGCACTAAAAATGGCCTTACCTCCGAAATCTATGCAGTAAGATGGATCGTGTTGCAGTTTTTTGCATTCGATTCGTTAGAGCGTCCAGAAAGTTTGTGACCCTAAGTGATCAATGAGAAATAAAAATTGCATCAGTGCATAAGAAAAATGCATTTTTAAAACTGCATCTCGAAGAGTTAAAAAATAAAAAATTTATATACTTGGAAAATATTGACAGAAATGAATTCAATTTTGCCACACATATATTTTTTTTTGTTAAAAAAAACTTCAATATTTCCAGAATATTTTTTATGAAAATCAATAAAAAAAACAGTGGCGGTTGTGAGCCAGCGCGGGCGGGGCGACGGACGATCTTACAAAGATCGACCACATCAATTACACGTTACTTATCGTGATGTCATATCGCAGCTGACAACATGGTTGCGCGAAAATATACACGTAGTATGTAACAAACTCCCCTCCCCCATTGTGAGCAAGAGTGATGTTATCCAAAGACCCCCCCTCCCCTATTTGGAACTCACGTGATTAATGGATGACCCCTAACGAGTTTCGGCTAAGTTTATAACGTATTTCCACAAAATTCCAGGAGACGATGTGGAAACCGGGCACCCTGGGCAGTAGGTACCTCGGAGACCGTTGCCGTCATGATATTTATGTTCATCGACCTCAAAAACCCCAAGATAACGAGTTTTGGCTAAGTTTGTAATGAATTTCCACAAAATTCCAGGAGACGACGTGGAAACCGGCCACCCTGGGCACTAGGTACCTCGGAGACCATTGCCTTGTGATATTCGTGTTCAGCGACCCCAAAAACCCCCGAGTAGCAAGATTTTACTCATTTCCGACAATATTTTCCAAGTTATAAATTTTTCATTTTTTAACTCTTCGAGATGCAATTTTAAAAATGCATTTTTCTTATGCACAGATGCAATTTTCATTTCTCATTGATCACATAGGGTCACAACTTTCTGGATGCTCTAACGAATCGAATGCAAAAAACTGCAACACAATCCATCTTACTGCACAGATTTTGGAGGTAAGGCCGTTTTTAGTGCTTTATTTCCTCGACTATAAGTTACTAACAACTAACTATTACCAAACAAGTCCATTTGTTTGAATGAACTAAAATTTTGTGTAATTTTATGTGCACTAAAAATGTTTCACGCCATTTACTCGGTGCCCTTTAATTTTGACAGTTTTGCAATATTCATATTCATATCACATATTCTCTTTTAAAATAATTGATCAGCAATTATTTGAAAATTGTTATAAAATTAGAAAAAAAACAGGCGTAGAAATTCTATTTAAAATAGGGGCACAGACTACTGTCTACCATGCTACTTCGCCACTGGTGGTCGTAGTGAATAGTTTGTAGACCATTTTTAAAAAACATTATGTCGCCACAACACAAACCCAATATGGTTTAACGAAGATTAGGTAAATACAGTAGAATCTTGCTAATCCGTTCCCAACGGGACTAGGAGCATGGTCGAATTATCAGAGAAACACTTTTATCGACCTTACCTAATTTGGTTTCATTATTCCTNAAAGTGTATATTATTTAAAAAAGAAATATAATATTTTCGAAATAAGTAAATATATGCATATTGGCTGTTCCCTTTTAAACATACTAATTTTAGCGGTTGTGGAGAACTTAATTTTGAAGAGAAAGTCTTAAATAGCTTCATATATTACACACGGGATGTTGAACTTGATTTATTTCTGTGATATCTAAAAATAGTCTAGGAAATAAAGCACTAAAAACGGCCTTACCTCCGAAATCTGTGCAGTAAGATGGATCGTGATGCGGTTTTTTGCATTCGATTCATTAGAGCGTCCAGAAAGTTTGTGACCCTATGTGATCAATGAGAAATGAAAATTTGCATAAGAAAAATGCATTTTTAAAACTGCATCTCGAAGAGTTAAAAAATAAAAAAATTATATACTTAGAAAATATTGACAGAAATGAATTCAATTTTGCCACACATACATTTTTTTTTGTAAGAAAAAACTTCAATATTTCCAGAATATCTTTAATGAAAATCAATAAAAAAAAAACAGCGGCGGTGTGAGCTAGCGCGGGCGGGGCGATGGACGATCTTACAAAGATCGACCACGTCAATTGCGCGTTACTTATCGTGATGTCATATCGCAACTCACAGCATGGTTGCGCGAAAATATACACGTGGTATGTAACACAACCTCCCCTCCCCCATTGTGAGTAATAGTGATGTTATCCAAAGACCCCCCTCCCCTATTTGGACCTCACGTAATTAATGGATGACCCCTAACGAGTTTCGGCTAAGTTTATAACGAATTTCCACAAAATTCCAGGAGACGACGTGGAAACCGGGCACCCTGGGCAGTAGCACAGAATATATAGCTACGCTATATATATAGCTACGCTATATATTCTGTGGCAGTAGGTACCTCGGAGACCGTTGCCATCGTGATATTTATGTTCACCGATCTCAAAAACAAGACAACGAGTTTCGGCTAAGTTTGTAATGAATTTCCACAAAATTCCAGGAGATGACGTGGAAACCAGCCACCCTGGGCACTAAGTACCTCGGAGACCGTTGCCGTCGTGATATTCGTGTTCAGCAACCCCAAAAACCCCCGAGTAGCAAAATTTTACTCATTTCCGACAATATTTTCCAAGTTATAAATTTTTCATTTTTTAACTCTTCGAGATACAGTTTTAAAAGTGCATTTTTCTTATACACTGATGCAATTTTCATTTCTCATTGATCACATAGGGTCACAACTTTCTGGATGCTCTAACGAATCGAATGCAAAAAACTGCAACACAATCCATCTTACTGCACAGATTTTGGAGGTAAGGCCGTTTTTAGTGCTTTATTTCCTCGACTATAAGTTACTAACAACTAACTATTACCAAACAAGTCCATTTGTTTGAATGAACTAAAATTTTGTGTAATTTTATGTGCACTAAAAATGTTTCACGCCATTTACTCGGTGCCCTTTAATTTTGACAGTTTTGCAATATTCATATTCATATCACATATTCTCTTTTAAAATAATTGATCAGCAATTATTTGAAAATTGTTATAAAATTAGAAAAAAAACAGGCGTAGAAATTCTATTTAAAATAGGGGCACAGACTACTGTCTACCATGCTACTTCGCCACTGGTGGTCGTAGTGAATAGTTTGTAGACCATTTTTAAAAAACATTATGTCGCCACAACACAAACCCAATATGGTTTAACGAAGATTAGGTAAATACAGTAGAATCTTGCTAATCCGTTCCCAACGGGACTAGGAGCATGGTCGAATTATCAGAGAAACACTTTTATCGACCTTACCTAATTTGGTTTCATTATTCCTCGCTGTTTTTTAGATATCACGATAAATAGGTTAAAAATTAATAAATTCCACACCCTGTATAAGTTAGGAAGTGATCTATGTTCATGTGAATTTTTCAGAACTTATCCAAAAAAAAAATTTAAAGTACAGGGGTCTTTTACAAATACAATTATTTTGTAAAGAAAAAATAAAAATGGCAGTTCGAAAATGATTTAAAAATACACTTCTGCACAGCACTGGAAACTGGTCTACAGTAAAACCTCGCACAACGTGACCGTCATGGCGGCAAAGTGTGATAAAAATGGATAAAAACTTTCGCAAGCAAAGAAATAAATAGAATTTTATAGCACCTATTTTATATCAGCAAATTCAAATGCTTTTGCCGTTATTATTATTATTAATTAATAAAATTAATTTATGGTAATAAATAATAAAATAATTTGACATACCTGATGTTACAACTGTTCAAAATTTTATCCACCGATGTGTAAACACAAATGTTGTCTTGCTTCACCATAACACAAATGTACACAGAGTACCCAACAACATGCAATGAGAGGAACAAATTTTGAATTATGCTGATGAAGACCTAATAACAGGTACTCAAAAAACTGCACACCAAGTTTAATTTCAACCAAAAACAAAGTTTGGACAACATTATGGGAACATCTGTTGTACCCATTATATGTTCCATGACCATAAAATGCAGGTCTTATGGCCACAAGACCATCTCGACAGAGTTCAGTTTTGCCAGTAGCTCTTAACAGTAACATGGGTTAACTTTTCTAGAAAACAATGTTGGTTGTAGACGAGTCTTGACTTTCATAATAATCATGTTCAGTCAGTTGACAATACCATGCTTATGAAGCAAATAAATTTTTTCATTACCTATATATATATTTTCAAT
Source organism: Anoplophora glabripennis (assembly GCF_000390285.2). Classification (NCBI taxonomy): domain Eukaryota; kingdom Metazoa; phylum Arthropoda; class Insecta; order Coleoptera; family Cerambycidae; genus Anoplophora; species Anoplophora glabripennis. The sequence continues at coordinate 206,008 of NW_019416381.1, read as the reverse complement.
AAATGTGTGGGCGTCTATAATTGTTAACAGTATTCTTGTTAGGCCTTGTAGGGCCTTGTATCTTGCCAAATTGTTTAACAGTGTATCTGGACATGTGTTCTTAGACATCATACTCTCCATATAAGTGTGTAGGCCGTGAAAAACCAGTTGCTTGACCAGCCAAATCACCAGATTTTAACTCCACTTATATCTTACGTTGGGTTCAACGTTGTGTGACTTGTGTGGAATAATTTATTTAAATTTTAGGTAGTATCAAAATAAATTAGTCTTAGAAATTAATAGGTAAGTTAAATTTTTTAAACACTGAAAAAATATGAGCCTACTTAGGAATCACTCTTGATAGTGTTTTCGTACCTTCGACTTTGTGTGAATATTACTTGAAATATTCCTTCCAGTCAGCAGCAATTTGTTTCTGTTCTAAATGGCATCGCAACATAATATATAAATTGATTTAAGTACAGGAAAACTATCAGTTGAAAAACATTTTCATTTTTCAATTTTAAATCTCCCGCCTGTAGTATTAACCAGAATAGCCAAATGAACAATATGTTACTGTACCAAGAAATAAATTTAAAAGGTAAGTTCAGATAAAAATACTTTTTACATATGCTTGTTTCTTAGTGCCCTTAATAATTGCCGAAAAATTAATTGAACTTATAAACACAAGTATGTCTTAACGACCTATTTTAAATAAGAAAACAGTTACCTTTAACATTAAATTAAATTAAATAAGTATTCTGTGGGGGTGTCGATCGGCTGGTCGAGGACTATGACTGTACTCGTTCGCATGCTGCAAAATGAATTCAGGAATAATTTCCACCAATCACGGCCAGCCTTTTGGAACGGAGTGTATTTTGTAGTGAAGTGAGTATTACCAATCCATAGCGAATAATACCAAATAATCACCTGTGTTTGACGTAATCCCTTCAAGAAAGAGCGAGCTAAAAGCATGAGTGCGTACTAGTTTTCTGAATGAATTGAGAATCCGAGTCTTGCGCAAACAGATAAGCGAAGACAAAAAGAACTTGGTGCGCGTGAATCGTGAACCCTACAATGAAGAATGAAATGTAAGAAAAGCCATTAACTCGCAGCAGTGTCAATAACAAAGAGGAATAATGTGAACTTTTCCTTGTGTGCATAGTGAGAGCCGTTGGTGCGAACTGAATGTGTAAGGAACTGAAAAACCATCCGGAAATCGCGATTTTTACAAGATGTCCGGACAACACAGTCAAGGCACCCCGGCCAGAATACCGAAATCTTCGCCGAGTTCGGGGAAACAGGGCCCCATGAAGGCTACTATTCCCATGTCGTCGGTTTTAAAACAAAGTAGCACACTAATATCAGGTAACAGCCCGGCCGTGTCCCCAACTTATTACTGGAAAAATAGGACTTCTCCTGACCACTCATCTGGACAGAGAAGTCCTGGCTCCTCTGCATATAAAGGTAGCTAATTTTTAATTGTCTATAGGGCAGTCATTTATGTTTTGGTGATTTGTAACCATCTCATGTAATTTAACTTTTTAAATTGATATTAAATTGATACATTAAATTTTGTTATTATTGTTATCTCTGATATGTATTGCAAAATCATATACGAGATTTATTTATCCAGATTAAAGATAAGTTTAAATTTGAACACAAGGATTACACATTGATTTATTTTTAAACCGGTACAGGTATAAGAGCCTACAATATTTATTTTATTTATAAGATGTATTTAAAGTAAGCAGTAAAAATGTTTTAAGTAAACAGTTCTTTTCATAGCGCTAATTTAGAAGAGAGCTGGGTTAAGTCAACATAAACGTTTGTTTGGTACTATACGTCTCTGGCACTTATCCAGAAAATATCTTTAAAAATATAACAAATGTTGACAGATATAACAATATGTACTCATCGAATACAATGAAATTTAACAGATTTCCATATGCATTTCTTTTCTGTACGAGTATATATTGTTCTTCATAAAAAATATTTCACATAATAAAATCAATTGAATTCTTAGGAAAATCTAAAACTATGAGGCCATGCAGTTCAGATGGCACTATAATAAGAAGGACAGCTTCTTTAGACACAATTTATCTGAAAGGCCAGTGGCCCAGGGACAGTTTCTATTGGCACACTGGTATACTTCAGATAGATAAAGCAACACAGGTAATAATAATGATCGAGTAATTATTCATAGTATAACGTATATTGACATTATATAAATATATCATGTAAACTTGATCTAGATGTACACAATACTGTTTCTTTAGACAGACGAATCCGATTGGTTAGATCCAAGAAAGATCCACAGTATATCAGAGACAGAAGATAAAATAGAGAAGCTTACTATAAGGCAAAAACCTAGGGGTACCAAAGAGACAAACGGCAAACACCTCTCATCAGGAGATAATACACTGAACAGTAGTTCACAAACTTTGTCCTGTGAGTACCATTAAATCGTTTGTGATTTTATTTATTTGAATATTTCTATTTGCAGCTTGCATATTGTCACCGACCTTCAAAGCAACGACGGTCTGTATACCTATAAAACCAATACCAAAAGCGTCAATCCGTAGCTCAGTGGAAGGTTTGAATCAGGAGATCGAGAGGATTGTCCAGAAAACTGGAGGCGAATCTCATAGTAGTAGGAGCGACGATTATGAAAAGTTTTATCAGATCACTCCGGAAGGACACAGGGCTCCTTTACCTGACTTATTTAGGAGTACGAGGTCAAGGTCTGTAAATACGCAGACACCTCAGGACTTCGGGGGCAGCGGCCATTCTTCGGGTAAGAAATATATTTTTATTAAACAGTTAAAGTAAAGTAGGTTTAAAATAAGGTTAATTTATGTTAAGGAAAAGAAATTTGAAAATGAAATGAATAGAACATCATACAAGAATTTTATATTTACTACACTGAAAGTGTGTTGCATCTAAGTTCGAAATCAATATATCTGGGGATTCTACCGATGAATAACTATTTACCAGATATTGCAGTGCTGATCGGACGATTAGACAACAGAGTATTTGTTTTAGCATGTTTTTAAGTGTTACCCTCAGTTGGCGATATATTTGATGTTTTATTATGTTTTGAAGGGCCACCTACCAGAGACTCTTCTCCTCTCATGAGGAGGCGATACATGGACTCGCCATTTAGTGAAACAGGTCATTAAAAATCGTAATTTCACCGCTCAGTGTTAACGTTGCATGTGCGCTTTTTATCATTTCGTATTTACTTTCTAAGTACATGCTAGCAAATCTAATCTACATTGCAAACTTATCGATTTCAACCTTTATTTTTTGTTTCCAATATACAAGGTGATTTATTTGAATGTGAAAAAATAAAACAAATGGAGAAAATTCAAAAGTGCAAAAAGAAAAGTAATATAATCGTATAAAATCATATGGGATAGGCACTCTTAATAAAATTGAAAGTTTGCCCCATTGTATCTGAGACACAGTTTTATTAGTTATATACAGGGTGATTCAGAACTTATCCAAAAAAAATTCTGGATGTAAAGGGGACTTACAAATACAATTTTGTAAAGAAAAAAATCAAAAAGGCCAGTTCAAAAATGATTTAAAAATACACTTCTTCACGGCACTGGAAACTGGTCCACTGTAAAATCTGATCTGGTACAATGCGACCATCATGGCGGCAGTGATAAAAACCTGACAAAAACTTGAAAGAATTTCGCAAGGAAAGGATTAAATAAAATTTTATAGTGCCTATTTCATATCAGCAAATACAACTGATTTTGCCACTATTGTTATTATTAATTAAAATTAATTTGTAGTTTTAATTAATAAAATAATTTGACATACCTGATGTTACAACTGTTCAAAATTTTGTCCAATGACATGTAAACACAAATGTTTCACCATAATGCAAATGTTTTCTTGCTTCACCATAAATAAAAGCCATTTTTGACAATAACTACTAAAAAAACTATTGTAAACACTATGGCAACAACGACTGTAAAATCAGATCTCAGTATTTGGAGTCGCTGAGGCCACGTGGCTCTCCATGCATATTACGAATGACACTAGAGACTATAGTTGTTGTCCAGCTATGTAATGGTTGAAGGTACTACTATTTCAATAATTTTTTTTCTCGGAAGCTCTAAGTATTTTACAAAAATTTCTTTTACGATATTGACTCCATTTCTCATGCCGCATCTATTCCCAAATTTTTTTGGATAAGTTGTGAATCACCCTGTATAATGTCGGTAAATAATACAGACCTATTAACCTGTTATTGTACAGTCCTGCCCAAGATTCATATAAATGTATGGATTTTCTTGGTCCCAAACGTGACTATTCTTAGTATTAATAATTCCTTGCATTGTAAACATAACTTCGTTTATCCAAAAAATATTTTGTAAGTGCAGATTTCTATCGGATACACCAATAGTCATTCACCAAATTCGACGAGCAAAATTCATTAGTATTAGGACTTGTCCAGTACAATAATAGTAAAGATTTAAACAATTTTTATAAAAAGTTTCCACACCTTTGTGATAGCTCCTTTTTTTCTAATAGTTAAAATCAACTGATCTTAGAGGAAAATTTAAGGTCAGAAATTCAAAATTATAATTTAAAAAAGAAAACCAATATTTCCAGTTAAAGGACAAACTTTGAAAAAATCATAATTGCACAAAGATAATGTTGTTGTTTTTTTGGCCTTATTCGGTTGGATATTCTACTAAGTTTACTTATGTTATCAACTTCTGTTATTGCTATAAAATTGTAAGAACGTGTTGCTTTTTAAATAGTTAAAAATTTTTAGAGTATTTCAATCACTGCACTTTACATAGAAAATATCCCAAATAAGTAAAAAAAGAAAAGTATAATTGTATAATTAATATAAGCATTGGTACTATTATTTGAAAATCATTTGGGGCCCTATTGTTGAATTGACAAAATAAACTCTTATAAGAAAATGTCGTAAATATGACATCAAAATTTAAAGATTATTCTGTAGTGATTGTCTTATCACCTGTATTACCTATCTTTGTATATAATATTTAGTTATTTTTATCAGATCAGCTAGGATCCGGTAGCTAGGGAAAATGTATTGACAAACAAAAGAATACTTTGTATTAACAGAAAAAAAAAAATAAAACAAAATATTTTGAGGCCTCATACTTTGCAAATTAATTTATATCAACAAGAATTTAAAACATACTAATAAGAAATACATAGTTCTCTCAATTCAAGAATTGGGTCCTTGGTCTCTTTTTAATCCTTAATTTGATTATAATTTTCAAATGCACTGAATTTTAATCATTTCATAATTTACTTTACCCAATACTATTAAAAAAAAAATCAGTTTAAAAAACGAAATCAAGCACTGGTTTGCAGGCTTTTGTGGCAGTTGTCAACAGTTGATCAATTTCCATGCTGGTTGTCACAAGCTCAGTTTGAACTTCATATTTCGGGAAACATATTGTTCCCTCCTTCAATTATCCGAGTTTCTTCTAAAGAGAGCAATAAGTCGCTTGAAAATTAAGAAGTTTAAACCAACGAGATGGCAACAACTACAGAAATTGTTGAATCAGAAAATGAAGTTTTTAAATGATATTTTAAAAATTTTTAAAAGTAAAACAAATGTTTTGTTTTTACAAAAATCATGATTTTGATCATTCCTGCATCACAAAGTATTTAGATAGTTTCTAGAACACTCTGTACCAGCGCTTGTAAGGGCCATATTATTACATCACAATATTCTTCAGGATCAAAAGTTGTCATTGTTACACATTTGCATCATAATCTTATCTAACACGTTCGTACTTGCTGGCCAATTCATTAAACGAAGCTAACTACAAAATAAATGGAAGCATCGGGGACACATACTTGATGAGTGGCTTGCTGATATTTCTCAGTCCAACTGACATAAAATATGGGAATTGGGACACAAAAAAATAAGAATTAATTAGCTTGGACTTCTCTAAATTTTTACAGATGGACTTTTATATGGTAACCTAAATGGATATATTCAATGATGCACTGTACTGGCAAATAGATGCATGCAAACATATACTAGAACTGTGAATTAATTTTGAGGAATTTACAATAGATGGTGTAACTTATGCTATATCGCATCCAATACTTCTGTAACTATATCGTCAAAGTGCTGATCAATTACGCTTTTATTTCTTATTATGTGTTATATCAAAACACCATTTGCAGGAAGTTTTACTTTTCCTGTTTAATTCAAAGAAAAGTGCTGCTGAAAGTCATCGAATGCTGTTGGAAACTTACGGTGAACATACTCTTTCAGTAAAAATGTGCGAGTTTTGGTTTCGACGTTATAGAAGTAGCGATTTATATACAGTTAACAAAGAATGCCCTCGTCAACCGAAAAAGTTCCAAGATGAGAAATTGGAAATCAAAAGCAAGGAAATTGGGTGCCGTACGAAATAAAACCAAAAGATGTTGAACGGCGATTTTTCAGTTGTTTGAACGGCAAAAAAGAAAGGGTTTTTTGCACCGTATCATCACTGGTGATGAATAATGGATACACATGATAATCCTAAGCGTAGAAAATCGTGGGGTTTGTCTGATCATGCATCATCAGTAGCAATGCCGTCATGGTTCCAAGTTCGAAACTCATGCTCCGGAATTGGGTGGGACCAGCTTGGTGTTGTGTATTAAGGGGTACTTCAACCGAATGAAACCATCATTGGTGAAAGATAAGTTCTTTCGATGTGAAATCCGTATGCTGCCAGAAAGATGGGAAAAAGCAGTGGCTAGCGATGGATAATACTTTGAAGAATAATAATGTACACAATTTTTCACAATAAAGCATTGAATTTACAAAAAAATCCCTCACAATTAATTCACAGTCCTATTAAAAACGCTAAACGCATTACTTAATTCGGTGCTATGTGCAACGTACCGTTGTGGACACCCACTAGCTCACCTTTAAAACATTGCCAGGTTCTGATAAATCACCCTGTATATTCTTCTGCACATTTTCGCTAAATAGACTAGGCTGTGCTGCAGTAACGAGTTTTTTTTTATAAAATTCTAATTAAAAGTAATTAACGATTGACAACCATTCTTTCAGGCGACAGTGTGGGCTCCAGTCCTGACCAGGAGACCAACAAGCTGGGCACCTCTCCCCACATTAACAAATTTCTGGCCCGAGAGCCGCCCGATGGTTGCGAGAAAGTCCACCTCAAGTCTTTGGACGAGACGAAGTATGTACCTCTGGAGCACGCCCCTCAGCCATGCACTTTCAAACTCAAACCCAGTCTCGGCTCGGCTTTTCATATTCTACATCCTAACATAAGTAACACCGTAGATCAAGACTTACCGTTAGTGCCCCCTCAACATGAACTTAACTAATCTTTTCATTGAGTTTTTTCTGTATGGATCGTTTTGTACGAAATCGACAAGTTCTCGGTTTTACAACTCAAAATTCTGTCAAAAATTGTTTTAAAATTTAAGCGGACTTGAAATATCAATTTTAGACGTCAAAATATTTTTTTGGGGGATTTTCGATATTTGTCTTAAAAAAATATCACTAGCTTTATGTGAAACAGGGTAGTTGATGATAATAATCAAATTTGGATCTGTTTAGAGACGAGCACAGGACGATCCGTACGATTCACCACTCGATTACAGCTCAGTAATGTATAAAAAATATGTTACGATTTTGGAAAATTATTATTACGTAGTTAAGTACATTCCAAAAAGAATTTTTTCTATTGAATTTTAGAGGATTGTTTATAAGAATTTAAACTAGTTGTTAATCGTGGAATGAACTGTAAAGAAGCTGTGATTTTTTAGTATGAAGGAGACAGATTTTTCTAATTTTTAATATTTTGATTATCGAATACCTAATATTGTACGTATAATTCATAGATTATTTTGTGGAAATCTCTTACCTAGATTTTTCTAAACTCTAGGAATTCACTATTGTGAGTTATTTTTTAAGGTATTAAAATTTTTGTGTATGTTTAACATATCCAATAAACAGACTGAGTAAATTCCCACTTTTTTTCATCCAATAAATACACTCTGAAGATCTCATTTCAATTGAATTCAAATCAGGAAAATGAGCGGCCTAATGGGTTCTTCAATACACCAAACAAATTTTATCCACAGTTTATTATGTCATAAATCGTGAACATGTCTTAAATAACAAAAAAAGATATAGTTGAACTTATCTAGAACCTCAGTTTTTGGAAGAACCACTTGTTCTTGCCTTGCTTATATCTTTCTTCAAATTTAACACGAGTCTGGAACCTGACCTTCTTGCGCTTCATGGGGTCCTTAAGGTCCTTGGGGGTGACTTTCAAATCGGAGGTTAGGTCGACTGAATACCTTGTTGGCATCAAGTGATTGTAGTTAAGGATCTTAAAAAAAAAAGTCATATTAACTACTACGACTGACAGGTATGATTTTTATTAAAAACCAGTTAAGAAATAAATTAAGCTGGTTTTTTTGTGATGAACCGTATTCATCGAATGTTTCTGACGTTTTTTGCGTAAGTGTTACATCAAGAAAATGAATAGTTCCAAAACGCAACATCTTTGTTTATTTTTAATATAACCTTACTTTTTTCTTTCACAGTTTTATAGTATAGTTGTTACGATATCAATTGGAACCTGTGAATCTTAAAGCACAGGACCGTCTACACTTCTCTAGAAATTTCTTCATATTATGCTTTAGCCATGATGTGTCTCGTAATTTACACTCGAATAGTCATTGGGCGAGTCCGGTATTAGAGACCAGTCCGCCTGATGTAGAATGGACGGCGGAGCACTGGTCGTCAAAGCAAATCTTTATTGGTCCACTGGGTCGTAAATAATTTTTTGCATGGTATTCTATACTTAGTTTGGTGTCACACGCGGTTCACTTGGCTTTGTCAGTGCCATGGAGAGCAGTGCTTGACGTGGTATATTTATTGTTGGTATAATACGTATTATTAATTATTAGTTTATATTAATATTTGTTTATATCGCAACCAGTAAAGGCTAATAGTTATTAAAATAAATATTATATGTAATTATCTAGTAATTTAGCATGGCTATCTGGAGACCCTTTGAAACGGAAGATAACGAAATAACCCAGGAAAATCCCCAAATAGTGGAGCCGGTTTTTTTCCGAAGCGTCGAAACAAACTCAGAGTTTAAAAACAAAGATTTACATGTACCAAGTCAACGTATTATTTTAAATATATATGAATGTTTGAAAAGAGAAAATAGTGAACAATGTGATAAAGAAATTAGGAAGCAGATTGGCGAATTAACTAAGATATCAAAAACGACAATTTATCGCGTAATTGAAGGAGATCTTAATCACGGTACAAAAAAGAAACGGAAAATACAAAATTAAAAAATATTGAGTTTACCAGAGATGTAATATGGCGCACAATTTATATGTATAAAGAAAATAAAGTTCCTACTTTAAACGTGATTCGAGATAAATGAAGCGATTATCCTGATTATAATTATAAATCTTTAGGTACTTTACATGTTTTATTACAATGCGGTTTTAAACATAAAAAACTTGACAATCGTATGGTAAGTATGTAATCACGACGTATAGTTGCACTTCGGGAAGATTTACGTCAACTAAATAGGAATATAGCTCGGAATATAGTATTTCTAGACGAAACAGGACAAAATTTTTCTGGACGCCTATGGATTCCGTAGAGTTTATGAGTTTTTATGCGGTTCCAACTGATATCGTAACGACTGTACCAAACAAAGGAAACAGACAGTATCCTACATATTTAAAATATTAAATATATCGATGGCTTATTTGCAATAAGACGAAACTGACAGTGAGTCACAAGCTGTGTTACTTGTCATCTTGTCATGGTTAATTGTTTGTGTTATTTTAAAATAACACCACCGTGAGTCAGCACTTACAATTGGTTTAAGAGTTTACGCGGAATTATCACGTGGCACAGAACTGGTTGTTCTATTAACTGGCGTGAAAACCTCTTATTTGAAAAGAATATGGGTTACGAATATTCCCCTCAAAATGCAAATTTGTGCATACATACACTCGTTTTCAATTAAAGCGGAGAACACATCTTTTTGAACAAAGCAGCAGAACAGTTCAAACTGTTCTCAGTGAATGTTTTAAACAGGGTTTAAACTTTAAACAGTGACGTATGTGACTTCACCGTTTCAACACAAAAATACAAAGCCTTGAACCAAATGAACACATTTTGAAGCAAAAAAAACAGCTCTGGTTAAATTATAGGTTATGTTTTTCTTTCAAAGACTCATTTGTTTTGACAGTTAACATACCAGAAAAAATAATATATAAATTTCTTAATTGAACAATATCGAGTATTAAAATTAGCTGTACAAATTTAGTTTACCTACCTTCACAAAAGGCTTAATCTTGGACCTCTTGTGCATTTTCCCTTTTCCCATACGTTTGTGTATTTTCCTTGGGTACCTGTCAATTCCGGCTACTAAGGCATGCCCGTACTGTTTGTCGGAAGTTCCATCATCGTAATTCTTAATCACAACAGCTTTTCTGCCTGCGTACCGTCCACCAAGGACCAGTACGACTTTACCCGATTTCATAATTTTACCCATTTTGACCTGAAATTATAGAATCAAAATTAGAAATTGTATTTATACAAGGTATAGTAATTTAACTTCAAATAAATTGGAGTATTTGAAACAGAAATATGAAGCAAAACATGTAGACATAACCTAACAAAGTGTTAGCTGGCTTCATTTTTCAAAAATATACAGGATACACTGTAAATATGGATCCAAGGTAAAAGTATCCAATAAAATGTACTTGCACGCTTCAAAAAAGTCAATGAAAATATTTCATATTTGCTGATGATTAATAATTTAAAAAATACTTACGGGTTTTGATTGCCTACAAAAACGAAAAGAATGCTTTAGTAACCGCCAGATGGCATTTCATACGACTGTCAAAAATTCGAAGGCTTTAAAAAGAGGGAAATTTAAATATTTAGTCGTTATTTGTTATTCTGTGGTTGTTAGTCCACCACGTCATCTAACGATGCGTATTATGTGTTGCCTATGTATAAACGTAAATAAAATAACGTATATTTTCAAATAAGAAATGCACTAAATGTAAAGGAAATGTAAAGTTGATAACTGAAATAATGATTCACTTTCTATTTAAAGTCCGGTTAATAAATTTTTAATTTAAAAAATAAAAAAATATAATGTTTTAGAATCATTCTAAATTTCCCCATGGGCGTTCACAGAAAATTTTCACGTTGGGGACCCAATCAAAAAGATGTACGTGTCATATACATTCCATGAACGATATTGTAACATCATAAGATATCGAACTTAAGAGCACTTTTAATTTATTGTCGTCTGGATTAATTTTATTTGTAATACACTGTAACTTTTTTTGTTTATTTTGATATTTTTCCAGCGGTAAAAATAAAATGAAGAGCAAATTAAATATAGCCTTGCTACGAGAAGGTCAGCCAAAGATTTTTTAATTAAACAATTTTTACCTAACTTTAAAAATCACTGTGGAGACATTTTTACTGTATGTATTCAAAATTTATCGCACTATAAAATATATTCCTTTTCTACGATATCTCGACGAGTTCAGTTATGTATAAAACACTAGGATGTTATATTATTTAGGTATTATCAGCCCCCACCCCCACTTCTACGACCGTCTATAACCCTCCACCTGCAGGTACCCATAAGTTATAATTTCATTCAATTTTTGCCACACAAAAACATTTATTTATTTTAAAAATGAGGGAGTAATAATTTCACAGAAAAATGGACCTGGAAATCACTAACATTTCCAAAATATTGTCGTTTTCAAAGTTTTTAACGTCAAATGTTAAACAAAAAATACTCTTTTTGTTTACTTGCAGAACAGAGTGAACAATCCGAAATACACGACAAAAAAATTCTTTTAATTTTCTTTTCGCGGAGTTATCTTTTATTTATTTTATAAATACGCATATAAATACTTACCTATTCAGTAATTTTAGTTTTCCACGTAGGTTTAATGTTTAATTTAATCACGTACTGTTTTGGAAAATTAATATGAATATTTTCGATAATTTTCTGTACCCTGCCGCACAATTCAAAATTACAAAGAGGGGGGCCCCCATATTCATATCTTATAGTTAATTGCGAGGAAAGAGAATATAGCCAGCTGGAGTCAACATCTACCTGTCGCGGTGAATGTTGAAAAAGTCCAGTGCAATTTCGTTCGCGATTCGTGGTCCTGTTCTGTTACACTTTCGGTCCGGAGAATGTGTGCATGAGTGTTGTGTTTGGATACCAATTTCTCTAGTAAATCTAAAGTAAGTTATTTAAACGACATGTGTGTATTTATATTTAAAATTTTAGGCAAAAACTGAGCTACTTTTTAAAAACAAAAAGTGGGCCGTTGGTGAAAGTTTTATTTATGATGTTGATATAGATGTAAATTTAATTATTTACAATTTAATACGGTCGGTCAGTCTTACAGGTGACCGGATCCGCAGCGCATCTTGGCTCTTGGCTCTTGTAAATAAACACATAAATATTTGTTTTTAGTTGGATATAAAGTTATAGAATTGTAAGAGAATCTCACATAACAGAGTATATTAAAACACTAGTTTATTTCATATATTGGGGATAGATACCAGAGCAGAGTATCAAATAACTTATGACTACAAAATGTTAATTTTGTTTTACGAATAACGAGTAATAATTACGAAGATCATAGTAACTTATTATTTATTATCATAGTAACTTGTTATTTTATGAATAATTTAATTAACAATTTTATTACACTGTATTCAATGTGTGCAATGTATTCGCATGAATACGAATACTGAACATAGTGTACAGAATATGCGCACTAATTCTACACAAATACAAAATATTCGTAGACTTCCCTGAATATTATGAGTATTCATTATGCAGAATACAGTGCACACTGTACACTAAGTAATCAGTATTGGAATACATTTTGCCCAACTAACTCCGTATAAAGAGGTACCTATTTATAATGGCATAGCCACAAAACATATAAATACATAGCCCTCTCGCTCACTGGTGCCTAAGAACATTACAATCAATAAACATTTTGAAGAACATTTTTAGAGAACAATTTGTTTTTCTGTCAAGGTACGGAAAAGATTCAACAGATCATAAGAATCTATAAATTAAAAAGAAAAAACGAAAATTTTCAAACAACTTTTACTCTACGTAGCTTCCGTGTCCATGCTAGAATCATCTAGAGTGGATTAAATCCATCAACTCAAATTTAAATTGAAGATTCTGTCGTATGGTTCACTGAACCATCACAAAATCTGTTACAGTTCGCTGAACTTTGACAAAATCAGTAATGTCTCGCACATTCTATAGAAAACTAGCCAAACATTACATAACTAACCAGTAGCTCGCGCTAAGTAATATGTCTTGATTTATCCTTTCAGATTTTGCATCTCTCTTTTGTGAATTACAATACTGTGATTGTTTCAAACGGCCATTTTCAAATAATGATTTTTTAACTTTTTTATTTATTTGGGTATTTCTATCACAAAAAAGAAATTTTAACTGCGTACTGCTGTGCATCAAAAGAATAATTCAAAGGGTTGACTGCCGAAATCCGTTTAACACTAAGGCTTATGTACGAGGCGTGTCCACAAAGTAGGAGTATTAAATTTTTTTTTAAATCGACGAGACATCAAACACAATTTTTCGACGTAATCGCCTTCAACCTCAATGCACTTTTTGAGCCGAGGGATCAGATTTTTGATACCTTTGTCAGAAAAAATCCCCGCCTCCTCTCGGGCCCATTATTTCACGGCATTGTGGACCTCACGTCAATGGAAAACCTTTTTCCACCCATAAACACCTTCAGAGAAGAGAAAAGATGAAAATCAGAAGGTGTCAGGTCCGCGTTGTGAGCGGGATGGTTGCTTTATGGCGTTGGCTGTCTAGGGACGTGCACTGTCATGCAACAAGCACACTTCATTCGTTAACATTCTCTTTCTTTTGTTCTCCGTATAGTTTTCAGGATTTCATAGTACCGCACAGCATTAATTGTTTCTCCTTGTAGCAAAAAGTTAATGAAGAGAATTCCTTTACGATCCCAAAACACAGTTGTCATGATTTTTCTACTTTATTCATCATGAACATCCATTCTGTCAGCTTTATACTCGTTACACCACTTGTATACATTAGCACGATTCATCACATCATCCCCATAAACAGTTTTGATTTCGTAAAAAATCTAGAATGGCTTTGCAAGAAAAAACCGGATCTCGCAGCTGGCGAGATTCGAAATAGCGGAACTCATTTCAACACGCCTCTACAACAACAGTTCTCAACTGACCGAGACAAATGAGTGCCCATTCTGCTCCCAACAGCTTGGCCTTGATGACAACGTTGTCTCAGTACTTTTACTTTGTGCATATGCCTCGTATTTAACCATCCTTTTTTTTCAGTATTGCAGAAATACTTAAATAAAAAATGCAATAAATTACAGACAGTATGATTTAGGTAACAAAAAGGAATATGTAATTTTTATCGACACTGAATGGCAAGCACATTTTGAATTTTAATGGGTAGGTAACATGGGCGTAGGCACCCGAAGGTTATATTTTAATTTTTATTTCTACCACATTTTCAATTGGTTTAAAATTGTACCTTTTGTTATAAAAATCATGTAATCTTATATGTAAAATAAAGATGCATTGCGTTTGAACTGATTTGTCTCGGAACTTTGTAGGTACATATATTCTATATTGTATAATATCCTCAACTAACTCCGGTCAGATATACCAACAAATCTACAGTGGGCAAAACTAAAGGAAGTAGGTTAAGGCCAACAGTGAGGTGACAACATTGAGATCAAGATCTTCGACATATCTACACCTTTGTAAATGTTAAGCAGGCTTAAATTACTGATATTTACACTAAACGTTGCTGAATTAAGAAAATATATAAATAATTCAATAATAATTTAGTTTAAAATCCTTTAAGCGCCAACAACCGGCAGCACAACGTAATTTGATTTCATTTCCACGATTTTTCTTTTGTGTAATTCTAGTTCGTGTCATGTAAAATTATACAGGGTGTAAGAAGTTTGATTGCCATTACTTCAGCATGAGATAGAGTAATTATAAATGAACAAAAAAGTTGTATATTACAGGGACGTAAGATTAACAGTTTTCAAAATACAGCGAGTATTAATATTGGGGAGTTTCATCACAACGTGACAACAGCGCTTAACCTGCTGATGCACACCACGTGTACACGCGGCAGACTTGTCCTACGGAAAAAATGTAAACAGCTATTATTGTGAAACGTTTAGTAAATTTCAAGACATTTGTTTTCCAGTTTTTAAATAAATAAAATAAAATGTATCGATTTTGTAGTACAAACATAATGTTGTGCTTAAATGTTCGCTCGAATGTTAGTAATTATGAATCTCTGAAAACATGAACTTAACTTTTAATCAAATTACGTATTTGAAATTAAAGTATCCAAATATTCACTTCGTCCAAATAATCATACGTATTAAGAATAATTTAGGTACTTACCAAATAGCGAAATTTAGTTATTTATAAATGCACGAGTACAAAACAAACTACAACATATGCTCAAAATGTCCACCACCATTTTCGATACACGCACGACACCTTCGTATTCAATTTTCGCGCACTCGCTGGAAGACACCTCAAGAAAAGGAAATAGTGGTACGCAAAAAACACTCCGACATGGTCGAATCCAGATACCAACTGAATTGCGTATTAGTGGTTGCTGGGAACCTTAATTCCTCATGTTAATAAACCGCCGCGCCGTTGTCACATTGTTCGATATAAATTTTATTGAATTTTAAATATTACAACGCTAATTATATTGTAGAATTAAGAAAGAAGTTCAAAAAAGTAATAAACATTGTATTTTATGGTATTCTGTGCACGCACCTTAATTAATCGAACTTTTGTACATCAAGTTGGGATTTTGATAATTTTTTTCTCGGAAATGGTTGAGTTTAGGACCCATGTCATATAAGGTTTTTTTGTTTATTTTAATGTATTCTATCGTCTGTTAAAATTAAGGCAGTCAAACTTCTAATACCTTGTAGAAACGCTTTGAGTAAAAAAAACAAAACTTTTAATAGCAGATTCAATGGTTATGCAATATAGGAGCCAGAATCCTAGCTAGTACTCAAGTGTTTCTCTTATCACCTTATCAAGAAAAGTCCATTAGTCCTTTTATTACAGATAGTATTCTTTATAATCTCTTTAAAAAAATCCGCTAGTCCCCGATTAACTGTCATTGTCTTGTGCCACACTGAACAGTTCGCGTAATTTCTCCCCGGGGTTGATATTTTTCTTTCCTCTTATACACGTAAGCTGTGAGTAGCTTTTATATTGCTTGATAATTATGCAAAAGAAACTGAATACAACTTGGCGCATATTTAATATTGGTTAGTCATTTCTCAGTGTATAGTTTTTTTACTAACAATAACTAAAGAGAAATATTGTTTGTGCAAAGAAATTCACGTTAATGTTGAAATATTTCAGTATGATTCTTTTTGATATTATGTCGCAGTAATAAATAAAATGGGAACATTCTACACAATTTGAATTTGACTGATTGCAATTGCAGGATTCTTTAGAGTAAAAGGAGGAAAGATAACCCATAAAAATATAGTTTTTAATTGGCGAAACAGAAATCGTTACGTTATTTAAATATTTTTAACCGCACGGTTTAGTTTGAATGTCAGGAGTTTCTTAAAAGAGAATTCTGAAATACATTTTTTCAAGAAATCATTTTCCATCACATGCAAATTCGTCAATAAAGGTCGAAAACAACTTTGTTCGCACCACATAAGCATACTGCATATTTTTTTTAAAAGGCGATTGATAAGACTATATAACCATAAAGCACTGCATTTATTGGAAGATAAAATAAAAAAATCACAACGTAGATAAATTTAAGCTAAGATAATTAAGATAAAACCGATTTTTGTTATATGAGCTGAATGATTTAATGGGGTGATGAAATTAGAATCTGTATTTACATCTGACAATCTGACAGATTTTAACAACTGATAAATATCATTAAACACCCTTCATAATTCAACAAGACTACAAAAATTGATAAAATTAATTACTCAGCAAAATAAATATTATTTACAAGTTAGATTTTTCATCAGCAAACTTTTTAATCTCCTATTCTTAGTTGCATATCTTTTGGTTTGTAATACTTGTTATTATATTTGTATAGGCATAATTAATTGACACAAAAAATTGCGCAATCCGTCTAGTTTAGGTAAATAATCAGTACGTGCAATCGCCGTTGATGCTAGGTAAATCTTAATTACGTATTAACATTAACAAATATTTGGAAATCGAAGATAAGCAGTGACTGATTGTAAGGGTTCAATTTGAAGCTTTTGCAATTCGTTGGTAAAACGAACTGCAAAGGAAATTGTTTATTGAATATTTAATATTAGTACCTAAAGCAAATTGTGTCAACCTCTTTTCATAAACTTTTTTAAAT
Organism: Anoplophora glabripennis; assembly: GCF_000390285.2. Classification (NCBI taxonomy): domain Eukaryota; kingdom Metazoa; phylum Arthropoda; class Insecta; order Coleoptera; family Cerambycidae; genus Anoplophora; species Anoplophora glabripennis. The sequence continues at coordinate 188,516 of NW_019416381.1, read as the reverse complement.
TTGGCAGTCAATAATGTGTAGGTGCACGGTACACTTACACTTATATTCTGCAGTTCAAATAATTGTTTTTCCGGTATTATCAAGTGAGCTAAGTACTAAATAATAGTAGGCCATTTAAAATAAATGAATACCTTGACAGCACTAATTTGAATTTCAAAGAACTGGTGTATAATATCGCTATACTAATGACTTGATATTTCTATTTTTTTATTTTGCACGTCATTTATCTTGTAACAAATATATTTATAGTTTTAACAAAATTTTCAATGTTAGAACTATCAGTTTAGATTAACTTCTATTTAGGGTATTCCCAAACAAATGCGCCGTATTTCAAGAGTACCTTTCTTAGATGAAAAGTTACCTAAGTTACCTGCTTTTTTTATTAAATGAAGATTATAGTATAGAGTACAACATCAGGTATATTTTTTATAGCAAATAAAGTAACATTTTGAAGACACCAAAAAATAAAGCAAAAAACTAGCGACCACTATGCGTTATATATGAAATATCTTAGAAAGTGGCAAATTAAAAAAAAAATAAAAGGTTTATTGAAAGTTTATTTTCGTTCGTGAAATCTATTTCGGACGCCTTGTATGGTGCATCCCATTTTCGACGTTTTTATTAGAGAAGGAACGTTGCGGTTTTTACGAATTTTCTTTTTTTTTTTTTTTCAGGTAAATCTTCAAGTTGAAACAGATTTTCGAAGGTTTTTTTAATTCTCAAGTTATAGTCAAAAATAGAAAATTTTGTCATATTTTGATACTTTTTGATAATTCGACTTTTTCTATTTAATTTATTATTTATTTATTTAATGAAAACTATAGTTGACTATGACCTAGTTAAAAAAGGATACTCTACATTCTTAAAAAATATGTAGTAATAAAAAAATTACATAGTACATTTTTTCCTAAATTTATTAAAAATTTACGAAGTTGACATTGATTAGAAACAAATCTCTATTAATCAGAATTTGGTGCCATTGTTGTACATATACGTATAGATAATAATAACTTCATATAGTCGGTTACAGGGTGATTCACTATATTTTGACCCCCCCCCCCATTAACTTTTTGTTTTTAAGTTATAAAAAAATGTGAAATACAAAAGTTGCACGATTTTTTATGAATTTTGAAATGATAGTAGAAAAACAAATGAAGTCCAAACAAAATGGCATCGGATGTTAACTTTGTTAATTTAAATGGCATACCCTGTATATTTTTACATATTTGCATATAACGTTAATATTATAGGAATTAAAATAGAGTACAGTTCTTCTCCAGACTCTATTTTAATTCCTAATAATATTTTAAATTTCTACTTCTGTATCACCTATTTCAATTAAATAATAATACAAACTGTCAATCAATAACAGTGGTATCATGACATTACTGCCTGTCACTGTCACGACCTACCATATACTATTGTCCATGAGTAATTAGGCCTCTCACGGCCTAATTAGTGAGATTTGGTTAAAATACCTACGTAATACGTATTTTGGATCGTATCAATGTCTGATAAGTCAAAATATATTATAACTAAATCTGTAAATCCTTACGTAGGTAGTTGGAAAAAAGGCAGAAATACCTGAAAGAGGTCTAACAGTTACAAGATGTCTTATTTTTTTAATATCTTTTCGTTTTTTAATAGTATCTAGATTATTGTTAGAGATGGACACAGCAAACCCTATATGACAATGCTCGACAGGAAACGTTGTATCCAAATATGTAAAAATATACAGGGTGTTCCATTTAAATTAACAAAATTAACATCCGTGGCCATTTTGTTTGGACTTCATTTGATTTTCAACTATCATTTTCAAAAAATTCATAAATAATCTTGCAACTTTCGTATTTCATATTTTTTTATAACTCTTAAAACAACAAAGTTAATGGGGGGGTCAATATAAAGTGAATCACCCTGTCCCTGTCAAATATTAGATATTCATTTAACTGAAAGTAAAACAAAAGTATTAGATTTATTACTTTCCTATTACTACTGTTACTGAATTTGTTACTATATTATTATAATACTTTTATTTACCTAAATAATTTTCAGATTATTTTTTATTACAATTTACAAATGCGTCGGTCTAATTCTTAATTGTTCAAGAAATGTCGCTTCACGTACTTTCTGTGTGATGTGCAACATTTTAAACATTTGAATTAAATTTGTATCTTTTATATAAAGAGCAATATTTCATTTAAGTAAATATGTAATATTAGTAATACGTTCCACAAGAAAGAGAAAAACACCAATTTTTATATTAACTTCTTTTACACCAACGGTTATATGGATTTGTTTTCCTTCATCTTTTTTCTTTAATTTTCTTTAATTTAGAGAAACAACAGTAACACTTTTACCTTTTGAGATAATTATATATTTTTGGAAACTACCAGAGCACATTTTTAAGTGGGCCATGTCAATTATGATTTCTATTTAAAAAAATTTAATTTGACTCTGGAATTTTGCAAATCGAAAAATACACCGGGTATATTCCACATAAAAGTCCCCAGCCTCGTATCTCAGCAACAGAAACATATTTTGATTTAGAAAAAAAAAAACAGATGATAGAGCTTATCGATCGGCTCCATCAAGGAGTGCAACATAATTTTTTTCAGAGCAAATTGGAGATGGCGCTGAAGAAATTTTTCGTTTGCAGGAACTTTGTAATAAGGTTTATCCGATGCTTTGTGCAATTGTAAACAATTTTTGTCAAATGACTATTTTTCAAATACTTAATAGTTTCAGAGATATCGGATGAGGCGCAACTCAAGCGTATTTTAGTTTCGAATACCTTACCCAATGGAACAATAATTACCCAAGTCAATTTAACAGTTTTTTTTTAAGGAATAATGAAATAAAAAAATGTATTTCTTTAAAATATGATGAGCTCTATTATGTTTGTTTTTTTCAAAATCAAAATATCTCTTTCCGTTGCTGAGATACATGGACTTTTATGTGAACACCCGGTACATATTTTTTTAAATTTTAAGTACATTACTACATTTTACGCGTGGAACCTTAAGGGGGGCGTTTTTATGTGTTATTTTCGGTGAATTTATAGCAGTCTTTTGACGAGAATTTTTGAAAGTCTAGGCAAGTTAGAAACAATATCTCTTTACTGGAGCAGTTATACAAGTTTTCTCCAGGGTACAAGACAGCTCACAAGCTGACAATACATTCAGAATAAGAAAAAATCATATTTTTTACTTCTTATGTCTGTTACATCATTATTGTACTAAAGGTGCATTTTCTTGTCTGTAAAACATCAGCCTTAAAGAAACATTGTCAACATATTAAGGAAAAGGTTGAGTTGTAGACGGAAATAGAAAAATTTTCGTTTTCTGGCTGCAACTAAAAAGCATGTGCTGATATCTATCTTAAATATGTACATATCACATCTAGCAAACCAGTATGAAGACCACTACTAATCGCATTTTTGTTTTCAGATGGCCAGCAGGATATTTCTAGCTTTAACACGCAAAAAAAAGAACGAAGCCGACGGTGGCAGTCAGCTGAACCGGGTGTTGACGTTGACGGATCTGACTGCCCTAGGAGTAGGGGCCACTCTAGGTTTAGGAGTTTACGTGCTTGCCGGGTCGGTGGCCAAGAATGTAGCTGGCCCCGCGGTCTGCTTGTCTTTTTTGGTAGCTGCTGTCGCGTCTGCAGTATCAGGTCAGCTATTACAGTATTTTTGTTACGTTAAAACTTGAAGTTTTGATGAATAGTCTATGAAAAAATTCCACAAAATCTAGATAAAAATTTTGAATTCCATCTGGACCAGACTCGTGATGAGAGAGGACAGTATCAGCTTACTCTGCCTTAGGAAAAATTGCCCGATTCGGTATATTACCAAATATCTGACAAAAAATATATTGTCCCAAAAAAAAACGAAATCCCCCGACCGATAATTTCAGGATAGAGTACTATAAAAAAAATTCAAATAAATGTAGGATACTAAGAAACGTAGTTACATTGGATTTGACTTTGATTTTAAGCTTGGAAAATGGAAAATAATGATCGTGAAATTTTATTTAACGATGAAGTCATATTTACTGCAAATGGAATGATTTCAAGTCAAAATTACCGTCACTGGTCAGCTGACTGGGTTTTCTAATTTTTTTTTTGGAACGACTTTTGGGATGCATTAGATGATTTACCATTCAGGAACCTCCTTAGTTTAAAGTTTCAAATAGATATTAATAACGCTGTTTTGGTAAGATAATGGCTATATGGGCATTTTGAAAATTGTTGGAGAGGGCGAAATAATGCTTTGATTGAGTGGCCGCCAACAAACCTTTTTTTTGAGAGTTTACTAAAAGATAAAGTTTACAAATTAAAACCAGATACTATACAACTATTGAAGGTTTAAATAAATGTAATAAATCAGGATATCCTCCAGATATCCTACCGTTTGTCCCAGGGACATGCAGTTTGGATCATATTTTATCCTCAGGACAGTCCTAAGTTGTCCAAATATCAGGCAGATGCAGGTTATCATCTTCCTGACATCCGTGGAATATCTTATGCTGCAAATCAGGACATCCTTTGATTACCCCAGCCTATGTCCCAGAAATGTACGGTTTGCACTATGTATATACTAGCCTCGGGATCGTTTGATGATGTCTGAGGGATATCCTCTGGATGTCTAGTAGTTATCAAACGTATTTAAGTATGTACAATTCAGTTGAACAATAAAATGATTTGAGTTACTTTTTCACAGAAATAGAAATTTAAATTTCCGAAGTTCTTATATTATCTGAAGTTATTTGTTTGTGGTGCAGTTTTCCTTTTTTTTTTAATTTTTGTGTATTTTGCCACCTGTGAAAGAATTTAAAAATTAAATTAATTAAATAATCCTTTGCAAAAGGATAAGTCGAGGGTTATTTTTATCAGAATAGTTTTGCCAAATAAAAAATAACATACTGAAAACAGCAGACAAATACAAAACACAAAATTCACATTACTATACAGGGTGATTCATTAACAATGGGAAAGTCGAAAGCTAAAGATACTACACGTGAAATGGTGACTATTGACGCAAACATGCCTTATCCGAAAGTTGATAGCTTCGGAAATACAGAGTGTTGAAAGTTAAAATTTTAAATTGTTTTTTGCGATTATTCTGAAAATAGGAACTTAAAAATTTGTGAAACAATATTTTTTTAGGCGACGAATAAGAGGTGTGTTGTATTTTCAGCATTGCTCATAGAGGGCGCCACTTACGACCAATTTTACCGAAAATTTAGTTAATAACTTTTTACCCTGTATGTCTAACATGAAACTTGATTCAAAACCTGAAAGAGCAATCATTTTTCCATTAATTGTGTATTCTTGTTTCATTTCGGTATCTCGATCCGTTTTCGAGAAAAATCGATTTAACGAACACTATGTTTTGATAATACGAGAAATTAAAAGCGAAACAAACCAAGTGTTTCTTCGTGTTATTACAACAATTAACAATAAAACAAATGAAATTCGTAATAATGATTTAAAGTCAGTGTTCGAAGAATCCACCGTTGACATTTACACACTTTACACAACGTTTTCTGAGAGATCTTCGAGTTTGAAACAACATATTGGGATTGCGTTTGACTTCGTTGGCAGCGATTTGTATTCTTTGCCACAACTCTTCACACGAACCAATAGATTCTTCCAAATAGAAAAATGAAGAGGATTGAAGTCCGGACTTCTGGGTGGCCAAGTAAAAATGCTTCCACGGCTTGAAGAAGTTCCACTTTATTTAAGAAGAGACATGTGGTTCATGCACGACGGAGCTCCACCGCATTTTTCTTGGCCAGTGCGTGCATATTTAGATGCAGTTTTTCCAAATCGCTGGATTGGCCATGTAAGCATTTTTGCTTGGCCATCCAGAAGTCCGGACTTCAATCCTCTTGATTTTTCTATTTGGTCTCGAATGAAAGATATAGTTTACAAAGAATCTATTGGCTCGTGTGAAGAGTTGTGGCAAAGAATACAAATCGCTGCCAACGAAGTCAGACGCAATCCCAATATGTTGTTTCAAACTCGAAGATCTCTCAGAAAACGTTGTGTAAAGTGTGTAAATGTCAACGGTGGATTCTTCGAACACTGACTTTAAATCATTATTACGAATTTCATTTGTTTTATTGTTAATTGTTGTAATAACACGAAGAAACACTTGGTTTGTTTCGCTTTTAATTTCTCGTATTATCAAAACATAGTGTTCGTTAAATCGATTTTTCTCGAAAACGGATCGAGATACCGAAATGAAACAAGAATACATAATTAATGGAAAAATGATTGCTCTTTCAGGTTTTGAATCAAGTTTCATGTTAGACATACAGGGTAAAAAGTTATTAACTAAATTTTCGGTAAAATTGGTCGTAAGTGGCGCCCTCTATGAGCAATGCTGAATTTACAACACGCATCTTATTCGTCGCCTAAAAAAATATAGTTTCACAAATTTTCAAGTTCCTAACCTACATATTTTCAGAATAATCGCAAAAAAACGATTTAAAATTTTAACTTTCAACACCCTGTATTTCCGAAACTATCAACTTTCGGATAAGGCATGTTTGCGCCAATGGTCACCATTTCACGTGTAGTATCTTCAGCTTTCGATTTTCCCATTGTTAATGAATTACCCTGTATAAGTTCTTGTAAAGAATTAAGAATTTTACATGAAACATTGATATTTATTTGTTTATAAAGACGTATTTTATTAGTTTACTTTAAATAAGCAGAGTATTAAAATGTTAGTCATCATAAAGTGGAAATTATATTAGTTAGGCCGGTACTTGATTTTTCCTGCGAATTATCAAAAATTAACTTTATAAAACTGTATATCGACGTAATTCATTTCCTATTATTTTCATGAGATTCTTAATTTAAATGTGTAAATTTTTTCACATAAAAAGGACCGCTCAATATTTCAAATGGTTTTTGAAAAATTAAAATCGGTTGATTAGGACGGCCACAGTAAATTTTTAAAGTTAACTCTTTTTATTTTTAAACAATTAGATTACATTTATCAATTTGCAATTTAGTTTTTTCAAAAATTATAATTTTAAAGTACTTATTATTTTTTCTTAATTTTATCTGTATTTAACAAAAAAATTAATTCCCCAATAATTTTTTTTAATTTGTTTAAACCAAAAATTATTTAAATAATTGTAATAATTATAACTAAATATATTCATATTTAGAGTGTTGAAATATATACCTAAACAAACTTTTTCATTGAAAAAATGCAATAGCATAGGGTAAAATATACAGTTTATTTAATGCATAAATAATAAACTTTGTTTATAACAAAATAAGTGCAAATTAGACAGTTGGCATTACGATATTCGAATTCCTTGGCTCGCGAGACATCGGATTAAAAAAAGATCGAAATTAGTCCATTAGAAGCCGAGATAATGCAATTTTTTTCGTACCTTCGCATTATGAACCTCCGAATTCAGTCTCGGAGCGAAAGCCCCTTCCACCACTTTTCGAGTTTTGAGTCACTTTTGCGCGTGCAAGGGACAGCTTTTCCGCCGATTTATCTATGTTGCCAATATCTTACGAAAATTTTTTCCAACTTAGAACTCGAAAAAACGAAGCCACTGGATTAAAGATTATTGCTAAATTGTTTATAAATTAACGGTAAATGCCGATAAACTTCGACCGCTTATGTCTCAAGAACCAATAAATGGAATTTAACTTTTTTTAAAGAAGCGTCTTTCCGAGTACTTTAAAATTATAATTTTAAAAAAAAACTAAATTGCAAATTGATAAATGTAATTTAATTATTTAAAAATAAAAAAAAGAGTGTTACTTTTAAAAATTTACTGTGGCCGTCCTAATCAACCGATTTCAACTTTTCAGAAACCATTTGAAAGATTGAGCGGTCTTTTCTATGTGAAAAAATTTTGAAGCATCTAGATGCTTTATTTGAGGCTGTGCAACATTTTGAAAATTCGAAAAATTTTTTTCAATTTTTTTTTCATAAAATTATTTTGCGAAAACTATCGAATCGATTTTAATGAAATTTAGTGTATTGTTTTATTTTACTCTAAAGTGTTTTTTTACCAAAATTAGAATGCCCTCGGAGCAATTTAAACATTTTTAACTTACAGTAGGTATATTGTGCAAAATTCAATTATAAAACTTTTTTCCTCCTCAGTATTCTTCCAAAATGCATAGGTTCCAAGATATAAGTAAAAAACTCAGATAATATAGGTATTTTTTAAAATTTTTTAAACATTTTTGCAATTTTGAAAATGTTCTGGACCTCCCCAAATCTAGGAATCTACAGTTTTATTATGTCAGTTGTACTGAATGTATTCCAGCAAAAATTAGCTTGCAACATCCAAGAACTGGGATATTTCGACAAATCCGCTCTGGTCTATACATAGACTGGCACATGCACAGTAAACGATATATAGATGCCGAGAATGTTTTAGGGAAAGATATGCTACCAAACTAATAATGGGATATCCGCATGTTGCAAAATAAAATATCCCGTATACATACGAAATTATATGTCCCGAAGACATATCTACGGTCATCTTGAGTATAACTTGTGCTATTTGGGGGCCACTTTGGCATGTCACTCAAGAAGGAAAAGACTATTTCCATAAAAATATGTTAAATCTACTTCTGAAACTGATAGAAATACAATTTGGATCCAGTTGTATAAACACTATCAGCGTATATAATCATTTTAATGTATTCATGAAAAGCTCAATGTATGATGCAATTAATTCTATGTATTAGTTTAAATAAACCTGTGCTAAATACCAATATACCAAACAAATCCATCGGACTAAATATTAATTAAGAAAGTCTTTAAAGCGTGACGTCACGTCGTGGTTGGGTGGTCGTGATTCGGTTGTAATTTGGTGGCGTTGTGTTCCGGAAGCATTGCCTTCAATACAGCCTTGAAATGTCATAAGGTGGATTTGTAACTCGTGAAGTTAAAAAAAATATTTAATTGGACGATAAATTAGAAGCCATCCATCACATAATAACAACGCACTTAAGTGTCAAGAAGGAAAAATTAACATATTTTTTTTACAAAAGCAGTTGCTTCTTTTCCAATTAGATTTAAATAAAGATAGGTAAGGTAAGGAATAGGTATAATGCGACTTGACAACTAGTGTGTGAACCAAATTATTTACAAGTTTTCTAAAAAGCAGCTTAAAGGGAAAATAAAGCATAAACCGTTTAAAGAGAAAATGACAAACAAAACAGAATAAGAAATATCTACTTAGGACTAAAAATTACTAATGACTATAAGAATTGTTCAAAATAAGCACCGCCTTGCCCAATACATGGGCATATCTAATTATTGATGGTTGTACTCTCCAAATCATTTGAATATTATTTTTTATTATCTGGTTATGGTAGAAAATCCTTTGTCGCAGTTCATCTTCACTTGCCACAAAAGTTGCGTAAACACGTCTTTTCAAATCACTCCAGAAGTAGAAATCCAAAGGAATTAAATCTGGTGATCTAGGCGGCCAGGACACTGGTCCTAACCGGCCTATCCGTCGATCTAATAAAACCTATCCTATTTAAGTCTTCTCAATCCACTAAAATGAGGTGCAGTACCATCGTGCATAAATTATAATCATATTAACGCGTGTTTGTAAAGCAATATCCTCTAATAGATTGGGTAGTTGTTCTGAATAAACTGTAAATATCTTTGACCAATGTCCAATTATGCATGCTCATAAACTGATTTGAAACTGAACTTTATAATTAAAAGTTGCTTAAAAACCAAATGCATTGAAATTAATATCTCGATAAGATATCGAAATCGAACAAATGTAACTTGTTTATGAAACATGGGATTTTCTTTATTTTCAATATTTTCCTCTATTTATCAAAGGAATAGGACATAACTGACGCCCTATACAAACAACGACAATATTAGTTAAAAAAATTTATTTGTCTTGTCAAAAAACATAGTAGTGCTAATTTTTTTGTTCATACTCTGACAGTCTTTAAAATTATTGATAAATTTCAAAATTGAATTCAAACATTGAACGTCCCGTATCTTTGAAACCATTTACATTTTTATAAGGCATATTTGGCTTAATCGACTTATTTCGGCCACTAGTATCTCCAGCTGCGAAATTTCCCAACCGTTCGCAGACACCCTGTATAATGCTATCACATTTTAATCATAAACTGTGTTTGTTTTTAAATAGTTTTTGAATAAAATATACATAGTTCTCTTGAACACCTAATTGGAAAACGGTATCAATTTTATTTTATCTGTTGAAGAATTAAACAGTGAATCACGGGGTCGAGGTAGATAAATTTTAATGATTCACTCGTAGCATACTTATAAATATTTTATCATCAATGATAATGTAAGAAAGCGGAACGAATTTTTCGCAAATAACACTTCAAGACAATCTTTGTAATGTTTTCGAAAATGCACTCAAATAAAAATAAATGACTGTACCTATATATAAAAAGTGTTCTACATCCATGTCTAACACATTATTATTGCGTTTTCCAACCATTATTATTATCCCTATTTTTACTTCGCTTTTAATTAGTTATCTACGATTCTACGACATAGTTATTATAACTAGCCTTCGTTTTCTGTAGGCGAATTCTTTATAGCTGCAGTTTTATTACTATACTGATTAATTGTTACTACCGTGAGAAATTAACATTTTACTCCACTTTTCATTATTCCACTAACACTAAAATAAAATATTGTTTTATTTTTAAAGAAACCGATTAAAAGAAAATATTAATTTCAGATAGCGAAAATCTCAAAATTGCTCGGACAGCGACACTCCTTTATAATCTAGCTCTCCAAGTCACGTCTTAAACAAATTATCGAAAGAAAAGTAAAATCGTCTTGTAAATATTCTAGCAGCATAAAGCTTTATAAATTCACTGCACTTAAATGTGAGGTAATTTCACCAGAGGCGTTCCTTATCATTATTTTAACACAATAAACATGAAAATACATATAAGTATTTTCTTATTAGTTTTTTTGTTTTTAAAGGTATTGAACTAATTTTAAAAAAATATGTTCATTTTAATGCTACCAAATGTTCTTCGATACCAACAATTTATAGGTATGCATAAATATCTGACCTCAAAATTCTTAACCCATTAACGGTCAAAATCGGATTTTCGAGGAGATATCTTTGAACCGCGGGCACTATTGCACACTAGTGAGAAATCAAGTCAAACCTATACTAGACCTTATGTTTTTGATGACGGTCTTTCAGATGATGCCCATAGAATTTGAATAAATAATTATTCAGACCACGAAAACGGAATTCAAAGTTCCTCTTTTCATTTCCATACGCATGTTTTGAGGACTTTATCGCTAATGTACCTACCTAAAATCAATGGAAACGGTGGATAAAAATTCGCAACATAAAGGATCCATATACAGGGTAACCCATTAAGAATGGAAACACTCGCATACAAAAGTTGTTTATGGACCGATTTGAACCAGTTTTTTTTAAAAGATAGATCTCCAAAAGCTCTATCTTGATGCAAAATTTGAAGACGAAATTTTGATTTTCAAGGCCTACTACGAATTTTTTTTTAAGTGAAAAATAGCAAAATTTTGTTAGCGATTTTTTTATAAAAAATCTGACTACACCACTGGATTTAGGAACCTCTCAAATGCATTTGTATCAATTTTTGCGAAAAAAAGTTTGCCCCTAAAAAAGTTATGACAATATCGGCATCACCAGTGTTTGCCGTTGTCGGTGAACCTATTCTTTTATAAAAACCGATTATAGAACCCAATGGGAAACAAAACTAAATAATAACACAAACATTGGTTTACTAATTATTAATAAGAATCATAAAAACCAGTATACATAAAATAAACAACAATTACTCTAATATAAACAACAATTGATAAAAAAATGATTCAAAAATTACATTTTTTAAAATGAAAAAATCTATCAAATTGATTTACACTAATTACGTCATTAAATTTTAATTTTTGTAGCTTCCACTAATCCTCCGTTTAATTCTATACATTTTTCATAACGTTTTTTTATATTTTTTACAACATTTCGTAATTGATGCGCGTTAATCTCCTCACACGCTTCCTTTATTCTAGTGTACAATACCTCCCGGTTATTTGGCCTTGTCTTATAAATTTTGGACTTAATAAAGCCCCACAGAAAAAAATCAAGTGGGGTAAGGTCCGGAGATCGGGGTGGTTAATGAATTAATGGACTGTTTCGACCTATCCAATGATTGGGGAAATTCTCGTTAAGCCACTCCCGACATGTCTCGCATTGTGTATTGGACAACCATCCAACTGAAAATGTGATGAATGACTGCATTAAAAAATTCGTTCTGAAGAAAATGTAGAAATTGTTCGCCATTCATATTCCCTTCAAAGAAGAACGGACCAATGACTCTCTCGTTAAGTATCCCACACCAAACGTTAACTTTCTGACTATATTGTCTTCGGCAATTAATTATCCACTCTGGACTTTCTGAAACCCAACACCGCGACTTCTGTGATGATATAATTCCATTCGTCGTGAATGTGGCCTCTTCGCTGAATAAGATATTTAAAAAAAAAATCGGTAATTGAGATATTGTCCCTGTGCCCAGAGACAAAAGTCCATTCGTTTCTCATTATCGCCTGGTTCCAGAGTGTGAAGAAACTTAGGTTTATAGGGTTTTATGTTATTTTTTTTTTTAGGCAGCGTCGGATACTTTCACTAGGTAAATAAATTTAAATCTAAACAAGCAATCCTGAGGCTATTCTGAGGATTGTTTGTAAAATAATTTAAAATTTCCTGCTTGTGAATTCGTTTTCTCTGTTGATTGTCCCTTTTTAAAATGCATTTTGATACAGCACCATATTCCATAAAAGTATTGTTTATTTTAAAAACTGTGCTATGCGTAATATTAGATCTATCTGGATGTCTGTTGTTAAAAATTATACACACCTCTCTTGCCGTCCGAATATTTTCTCCAGAAAGGCGTACTATTTCAATTTTCCCATGTAAAGTTAAACTTTGAGCCATCGCAAAGAATTATGGAATGCACAAAAATATTACAATGTGCCACTACTTGTGAAGTTTGACATTTGTTGTCAACTTCTATATTTCACAGCCTACCAAATTTTGTTCATATTATTTTTAAGCAACGTTATTTTCTGGATATCTCGTAATATTTTTTTCAGAAAATTCTTCACAAAGAATTGGATTATGGTTGTAGAATCCAGTGGCTTTTTGAATAAAATATTTGTAAGTTTTGGCATAATAACCACGAAATAATAATAATTTGACGAACTTGTTGTTTATTTTATGTATACTGGTTTTTATGGTTCTTATTAATAATTATTAAACCACTGTTTGTTATTTAATTTTGTTTCCATTTGGGTTCTATTTGGTTTTTATAAAAGAATAGGTTCACCGACAACGGCAAACACTGGTGATGCCGATATTGTCATAACTTTTTTAGGGGCAAACTTTTTTTCGCAAAAATTGGTACAAATGCATTTGAGAGGTTCCTAAATCCAGTGGTGTAGTCAGATTTTTTATAAAAAAATCGCTAACAAAATTATGCTATTTTTCACTTAAAAAAAAATTCGTAGTAGGCCTTGAAAATCAAAATTTCGTCTTCAAATTTTGCATCAAGATAGAGCTTTTGGAGATCTATCTTTAAAAAAAAAACCCGGTTCAAATCGGTCCATAAACAACTTTTGTACGCGAGTGTTTCCATTCTTAATGGGTCACCCTGTATGTGCTCATTGATTTAGTCACTTGTTGAACCAAAATGGCGGCTGAACCGGAAAATGGTGGTATCAGATATTTACGAAGGTCTCCAACGAATTTTTGGACTTTTTTTATAATTTTAACCAAATTGATAGTCTCAGAATAAAAGGAGAAACACTCTTGAACCTTCTTTCGATTCTGACAACTTCTATTGCGTTCATCTCTCGAATATGGTCCAAAATTTAGTTAAAAATGGCCAAAATACGAAAAAATAAACAAACACAAAAGGGGAGTCTTTAGTTCGTCTACCTCCACGCGATAAGAGTAAGAAAACATCGAATGTTGATTGAAAATAGGAAAAAATTGCAGTGCATTGCAATGGTGCCCGTGGTTCAGACACCCCCTCAAAAGTCCGATTTTAAGCGTTAATAGAGGTTAACTGACGACAGCTGGAATCAACCACTTTAGCGGCTCATGAATTATACCAGCAATAAACTAATAATGTGTGGTTAATAATAATTTTCAAAAGTAGAAATGTGTGTCTGAATTTTATTAAAATGAAAACACATACCAAAATATGGTGATTTAATGCAACATACCTTAATACTATACTGTACCCCTGAGAAGTTGTAGGCCTTGAAAGTAGAACTTAAAAAAACCAAATTTGATACACGGTGTAAGTGTACCAAGAGCATTAATCGCAAGTAGAGTTCAATTGAATCATTTTAAAGGGTTGATGAGGGCTGATACACCATTTAAATGTGACAGAATTTGTTAACTCGTTGGCCGAAAATTGTTCTTACTGTACTTTATGGGGACTTTAATTCTAAAACTTTTCTTACTCTTGTTAGTTTTCAAAAAACTTTCTCGTTTTCAACAAAAACACCGATAACTAATAATACGTATTGTAGCTGTTATTTAAAATCATCGAAAAATCAAAAGTTCAAGGCTATGAATTTAAACGTCAAACCTGACGATCAGGAAAAAGTCATTTAATTTTAGCAATTATTTGCTGAGTGTTTTGAAAATGGCCGAGAAGTTTTCATTTAGCGAACAAGTTGACATGATATTAGTGTTATTTTACCGAATCGACTAAATGTAGAAACTTATTTAGAATTTCTCCAGAATACTCTCCCGGATCTACTTGACGAGGTGCCACTACAACAGACTGGAACATTGGTTTATGCATGATGGAACACCCCCTATTTTAGTAATATTGTTAGAGACTTTTTAAACCACCAGTATCCAAATAAATGGTGAAAGTTCCACGATAGAAAAATCTTAATATTCCTACATTTTACTTAGGTATTCTTGAATAATATCAAGCCATATACCATTTTTAATTTTTATCTTCGATAGCTGTTTACTAGAATGATTTCAGTGGTAGCTGAGGCATGCAGCTCATAAAGGTTGTTCCCCGCAATATCATCAGTTAAGAATCTATGAGGTCAGATACCTTTTGTATCTAGATTCTTGGTAGCGAAGAACATTGTTTGACTTCATTTGGTACGACTGAAAAACATAGAATTTATTTCAATTAGCTTAACGCATCTAATTTATAATATTTATTACTGACAAAAATGTATGTACGTACACTTATATGCGTTTTCCTTCACTTTTTTATCCTTGTTTATTTATTGTTAAACGAGTTGTTAAAGTTCCGGTTTTGGATGGAATTATCAACACTGTATTCGTCCGTGGATACAGTGTTGTTTAGATATCGCGTTATTTGAAAAATTTCAATACCATTAACGTGTACGCTAGCTCAAGGTAAGCTAATTGAACGGAAACATATCAGTTACGCCGTGACGATATTTTACAAAATATAAATAATAGTCACAGGCGTGCGTGTAATTTTTTTCATGGAAACATGAAAATTGACATAACAAACTTTGAGTAGGTACTTGCAGCAATCCAAGTTAAATCCACGATATATTATACCATGGTTAAATCAAGAAAACGTATATTAATAAAAACTAATTAATAAAAATTAATTGCAAATGACTAACAAGATTTGTTTATAAATCACGCTATACGTAAGTATATTATGTATTTACTGACATAAATATTTTAAAAATCAGTATAAAATTCTCTAGAATAATTATAGTAGTATTGTTTCATTCATGAGCCTTTTTTAAAAATATCTTGTCCCTGCACAACCCTTAATTAGAGTTTTCCCTAGTGATTAATTTTTTTTTCCAATATATCGAATTTACTGGAATTTATATCACGACGTTTAGGTAAACAGTGTGTCTCTGGATCGGTAAAACGATTCTTACAAGAAATAAATAATGTCGGTGGGGAAAAATGGCCTTCTGGAATTTAGCCTCGCTAATTGTAAGATAGAAAAAACATAAAAATCTGCCACTTAACAACCAATCAAAGAAGGCATAAGTTATTGAAATTTTGCACACTTACTAAGTTTTTGATAGTAAGAATTTTTTCTTAATAATCACATGCACACAAAAAAATGTCAAGACCCATAGGGTAGACCCCCTCAACTTTCCAAAAGGTGTTTGTGTGAAAACCTACCAGTTCGTGAGAAATAAGAGGGTTCACCCGTTGAACAATTGTGAGGGGTGAGGGAACTTACGGTTGAAAAAGCACCCTTATTAGTGAGAGGCGAGGGAATTTATAGTTGAAAAAGTACTCCGATTTCGGAAAGGCGAGGGGACTTACGGTTGAAAAAGTACCCTGAACTATGAGAGACGAGGGGACTCGTCTCAAGAGTTATCCCGAATCACACCCTACTTGACTTTGTATGAAAATTGCCATTCCAACCCTCATAAGGGCGTGTATGTGGGTGGTAAAGGGTGCTAAGGGTTGACGAGGGGGTTGAATTCATTTTCGGTAGTCTTCTTTGTTTTCAGCAGCCCAGAAAATGAAGGCATACACAACTCACTTCGACTTTATACGAAAATTGACACTTCAACCCCCATAAAGGGGTGTATGGAGGTGGTAAAGTGACGCTAGGGGGTAACGATGAGGTCTTATTCAAGGTAGTCATTTGGTAGTCATATTCGTTCTTAGTGGCCCGGAAAACATAGGAATACTCACCCTGCTCGACTTTGTATGAGAATTGACATTTCAACTCCCAGAAGGGGGTGTATGGGGGTAGTAACGGGGAAATGGCTAGTTAACATTTTTTTATGATCATATTCGGTTTTAGCGATCCCAAAAAACGGAGGGGTAGGGGGGTCTACCCTCTAGGTCTTGACAATTTTATGTCTGTGTAATGTTTTGTGGCACCCTCTAGAGAAATGGCACAATTGAATTGATGTTTTTTTTTAATTTCCGAGATTTACTGCATTTTACGGATTCGCATTCATGGCTCTTATCCAGAGACCCGCTGTATATAACCCCGTTTTTGAATATATTCTTCATTTCTTTTATGACTTTAACAAATTGTCTTCTGAATAACCAAATCGTATTAGTTTTTCAGTAAATTGCAATCTCCAATGAAGACTATGTTTGTACATACTACATCTACATCAAAGACTGAATTATATCCTGGTTTGTTATCGTTAAGATAACGGGTAAAGAATCTAGGACAAGGTAAACAGAGGAATATCCAGGAATTTTTGGAATTCCAGCATTTTGTAACGTTATCCGACCATTTTTTGTATCTACAATAACTTTAGTTGTCAATATTTATTGTTTTTATAGATTTCTAATCCACCCACGAAATCTGTGACAATAATATAATTTTAATCGAGCAAATCGTACAGTTGGCCGTGACACAATAAATGTAAATGACGAAATTAAACGTTAATAAAACTGAGTTGCCTTTTAAAGAAAAGCATTTAAATTCATACTCTGCTTATAACTTATTTTGAAGACAGTTTATAGGTCCATATGAACATACTCGTACATCCGCTAACGCTTCGTTTTTGAGATACAGTGTGATGAGGTTTTATATGTTTTTTTTCAGTTCAGTTTTTTCAATTATTCTCATTTGTCTTATTATTATTGACCAGTTAGTATCACCTTTGACTATATAGTGAATATAGTCAAAGGTATCACCCTGTATATTATCGTCGTATTAAAAAAGTATAGTGTATACCAAGTGTGAGAAAGAAATGAGAAAATCTAAAAAAAATATTAACTACTACCCTGAATCTCGAACGCAAGCATTTGCTTACGCTTATAGAATCTTTTTTTATTATTTTTTATTTTCCTGTATCTAAATTAAATGTTAAATTCCCAACAAATCGTTAATTATTTTACTTGGCATTAATGATAATTCGTTACATTGTATTGTATTTAAAATTATCAAGATTTAGAACTCGCCAGGAAATCATTATCTTATCTACGCAGCTCTGTTTTAGACTTTAGAAGTGTTTTCCGTCACCGGCATGTTGACAAGAGTGCGCCGTTGTTGCAGACAAAATAACAACGCTTCAAAATTCCAAAGAAAAAATAAAGCATATTTATTTTGTAAAACGATTAAATTCGTTTACATCGTAAACGTATGTAAAATTATTTCCTTGAAATGCCTAAGCTTTCAGTACATTAGTAACGATAAAAATAATATTTCCGTCTTCCATTCTTAGTAGCTCCCATTAATTTGTGTGGGGAGGAGAAAGTAAATTATTATTCTTTACAAGTAAATAAATAAAATATTTGTGTGGTGTTTTGGGAAATACCTACATTATTACATTAGAAAAAAATACAGAGAAAGCTTATCCCACGTCAATGCTGACTATAAGATTAAACTACTCTTTTTTTTCAGGTTTGTGCTACGCTGAATTCGCTGCCCGGGTACCCAGAGCTGGTTCGGCATACGTTTATAGTTACGTTAGCGTTGGGGAATTTATCGCCTTTATCATCGGGTGGAATTTGATTCTGGAATACGTTATAGGTAAAGTTTTGATTTTTTGATACACTATTTAAAACGGTAAAATCCAGAAATATTCTATCATAATTTCATCCAGTAGGTAAATTGATCAGCGAGCCGGCCCTGGTCTTTTGAATAACGACGTTTGTCGTAGAAGGCTTTTGTTTTCGCCTTGTAAGATGATACACCACTGGTTTCATTGACTATAACATGACATGTACATACATTGTATTCATACCATACTAGCTCTCAGAGGCTGCAATAAAAACCTGTAATATTAAAGTTCGCAGGTATTCCCCAAACAAACGAATGCACAATGCACACCGAGAACAACAAACATTCTACCTTTTACCTGATGACGATGAAGTTGCAATATCAAAACAAAAATTAATTTTTTGTACAGTTTATATTTTTTTGCGCTAATTACACAGGTCAACATTTGATCTAAGAATAATCACCGGACCTGACCAGGGTACTGATAGGTTTTTTGGATCGTTGATTCCGAATCCGAGATTGGCTAAGCTCCATCACGTCAGGTTCAAGGTCATTTGAAGGTCAAATGACCAAAAACTAAAACAATTAATACGTATATTTTTGGGGTAGCCGAGTTCAAAGCCGCTGCTATTTTAACCATTCAAAGACATCTAAAGGTCGTATCAAGGTCATTTGGAGGTCAAATCGAGAAATATGGTATAATAAATCTGAAAAAATTCATACGTATGTTTTTGGGGTAGCCGAGTTCAAAGCCGCTGCTATTTTTACCATTCAAAGACATCTCAAGGTCGTATGAAGGTCATTTGGAGGTCAAATCGAGCAATATAGTCTAAAATATATGAGAAAATTTATACGTATGTTTTTGGAGTAGCTCAGTTAAAATCCGCTGTCAGTTTCACCCCTGAAGGACATATGACGGTCATATGAAAGTCATATCAATGAATGATAAAGAGAAAGGAGCTTGGAGAAGTTTTAGGGAAGTCACGAAAAAGTTTTTAGGCAATAATAAAGACCCCGACTAAACAATTTCCAAAAATTAGGATGTTTAATGAACCTTAAACTCCACTTTCTTGATTCTCATCTTGACTTCTTTCCAGAAAATCTAGGGGCATTCAGTGACGAACAAGGTGAAAGAATGCATCAGGACCTGAGTGACTTTGAAAAAAGATATCAGGGTGTTTGGGGAAAGAATATGTTGGCCGACTATTGCTGGTGTTTAAAAAGAGACACAAACGTAGAACATAAAAGAAAATCAATTAGAAGATCGTTTGAAACTAAACGTAAACGATTCAAAGCTGACGATTAATTTGTATCCTAAACAAGGAGATTCATTTATTGAAAACAATTTTAAAAACAGTAAGGTGTAAATGGTGTGAAAGTCTCACCTTAATGGCTGGACACGTTACTGTTCTTGCCTTAACTGGCCGGGACATTCAGTCGTCTTGACTTAATTGTCTGGACGCGCTTATGTTCTTGCCTTAACTGGCCGGGACATTCAATCGTCTTACCTTAAGTGGCTTGACACTCTTTTTTCTGCCTTAACTGGTCGGAACATTCACTCGTCTTGCCTTAACTGGCTGGACACGTTTATATTTCTACCTAACTGACCGGAAAATTGCCTTAACTGGCTAGCTTCCTTTATGTTTTCGCCTTATTCGGTCAGAAATCGTATACATACGTATACATTTTTTCAGATTTTTGGACCAATTTTCTCGATTTGACCCACCAATGACCTAGACATGACCTTGATACGACCTTTAGATGTACTTAAATTGTGGAAATAACAGCGGCTTTGAACTCGGCTAGCCCAAAAACATATGTATAAATTTTTTCAGATTTTTTAGACCGATTTTCTCGATTTGACCCTCAAATGACCTTGATATGACCTTCATATGACCTTCAGATGTCCTTCAGGGGTGAAACTGACAGCGGATTTTAACTCAGCTACTCCAAAAACATACGTATAAATTTTCTCGAATTTTTTAGACCATATTTCTCGATTTTACTTGCAAATGACCTTGATACGACCTTTAGATGTCTTTGAATGGTAAAAATAGCAACGGCTTTGAACTCGGCTACCCCAAAAACATACGTATGAATTTATTCAGGTTTTTTAGGCCATTTTTGGCCATTTGACCTTCAAATGACCTTGAACCTGACGTGATGGAGCTTAGCCAACTTCGGATTCGGAATCAGCGATCCAAAAAACGTATAAGTACCCTGGTCAGGTCCGGTGATTATTCTTAGATCAAATGTTGACCTGTGTTATTGTTATTATTATTATTATTGTTTTATTTCAGGAACCGCTAGCGTGGCTCGGGGCCTGAGCAATTATGTGGACGCATTAGCAGATAAACAAATAAGGGACACATTGACAAAATGGATGCCGATGGACGTCAGCTTCCTGTCCCCTTATCCAGATTTATTTTCCTTTGGAATGGTCTTGCTGTTAACAGGTAGCTAGCATTTTTTGATAGAAAAACTGCTCCAGTCGAATTAGATCATAGAACCTGAAAACTTAAAATAATTATTAATAGACATTTTATTTCACTTTATGACGGGGAATGATAATACCAAAAAAATAACTCGAAAGAAGTGACGCTAATTTGTCAAATGGCAAATTTAATCAAAATTACGTGTTTTTTCACTTTTTTCTACTGCCTACGAAAATCTAGTCCACCTATCGGAATATTAGTTATTTTATGTTGTCAGCAATTAAATAACCTACAATTTAATGTAATTTTTCACTAATTTGTTAACTGTAAAATATAGGTCGAACGCGGAAATATCAGTTTACGAAAATTGCGCATTATTTTTACAAAAAGCGATGGATATTGATGAAATTTATGGAAAAGACGGCCATTCCAATGACCAACATGTGTTGAAATTAAGTAGCCCTTTATAACTAACAAAGTAGGACGTGCAAAACAGCGTTACAAACAAATTGTTCCAGGGTAAGGCAAAAGCTGCTCTGGAATTCGCTCTTTTTGCATTAAATAGAGCTTATTTCTACGGTAATTTTTAAAATAAATACCTACGCTTCTTTGATCTCAAGATAACTCTTTTACATAGGTAAATAACGTTAATTGTTAATTAACTATTGGACGTATCGGACCGGGATTTTAGAGACTAGATTTTACTTTCATAGTTTATGTAATAAACGCGCTAGCAGCAATAAAAGTAAACGTTAAGGAACGGCTGCACGCGGGAGAAGGAGCGCCGAGGCCGCGCACGCGCGTTAACGTTGCCCTCGCCGCGCGAGATTTTTGACTGGAACGTTTCAAATTCAGTTCAAACTTAGCCTCATTTCTTTCGAGTTACTTTTTCCTTCCCCGTCATATAGTGCAATAAATGTCTACTAATATTTTTTTTTCGAGTTTTCAGGTTTTATGACCTAATTCGACTGGAGAAACTGTAGTCTGTTGTAGAATACATAGGTTATTATCGACGCAAAATGTTCAAGGATTTTTTTAGATTACGTTTGACTTTCCTGTTAGCACTTACCGTGTAATTGAATTAACTGATAATTAAACATTTATTTTTATATTTAAAGTAGAGATACAGTCAAGATTGATAATGGAAAATCGCGAATTTTTTCATTATAAATATTTTTTGTCGATTCTGTACATGTTGTGATTGGAAATGCATTTCTCGTTTTATTATGTCGAACTGGTTATTTTTTGTTTGAAATATGTAGTCGTTTCCAGTTACCTAATTGAGTCACAGTTTTATAAATCACTGAAAGTTACCAGATTTTACTGGTTATTACTTATTCGTAAACAGTATCTCGATTTTTACAGGCAAATAAATTGATAAAATGTCAGGAGTTAATATAGTCTAAAAATAAATGTGTATTTAGGTTTTATTATATTAGTTAATGTTAGATAGTATTATTGTTTAGGTAAATGTAGCTCTTAAAGATTATTCTAAAATAATTTGACCATATTAATTTTTGTTCGACATCAAAAGTAAAAATAATATGTTCGCGTTCTTTGTTATCAAACATGGAAAACAGTAATAATTTTAAAAGTCACACCTTAATTACATCTCATAATAAAAGTACTTGACTTTTAATGAGACCTTCATTTTCCTTTCTTTTCTAAAGATACGTTAATTCCTTTTATCTACAGGTACTTCATATGGAATGAATACCACCTAATCTAATCTACATAATACGCTTCTCACCTTCCTTACATTTTTATTCGTACATAAGACTTATCTTATTATTTATTTATAAAGTTATCGATTGCAGAAATTGAAATTGTAGGTAATCAAAGTTAAAAAATTGAGATAAATATGCATTAGCAAATTTTAAAAACATGTGCGACCCGACATCTGTTACAAGCGGAGATAAAATTAATGTTCCTATGTTTTATCAGATTGTAAAATATTAATTGACAAACAGCAAGTCATAAGTCATAATACATGTCTGTGTAAATACGGGGTTTGTTCAAAAAATAACCTAACTTTATTATTAATTTTATACATTATTGATCCTTGTCTTCTTTAAAGTACTCCCCTCCCCTATTCACACCACACTTTTTCCAGCGACGATTCCATTTCGCGAAGCAGTCATGTATAGCTTCATTTGAAATGGCCTTGAAAGTCTGTGACGAATTTGCTTTGATTTCATTAATAGTCTGAAAACGGCGTCCTTACAGCACTAATTTTAATTTTGGAAATAAGAAAAAATCGCAATGAGCCAGGTCTGGCGAGTAAGGAGGTATCTGATCTCTTCTGCAGATTTTTTCACGTAACCGTTGTAAAACGCCTTGATAGTACAGGCGGTTCACTGTTTCACCTGGAGGCAAAAATTCAAAATGCATAATTCCATTAAAGTCACAAAAACAGTGAGCATCACTTTGACACTGGATCGAGACTGTCGTGTTTCCTCGTGGAGATCCTTTAGGTGCGTACTCAGTGAGCGAACGAAGGCCGAAAGAACCACGAACTCCGAACAACGAAGTTCTGGGTTCGTTCGGTCGCAGTTTATCGGTTCTGTCATATGAACGAACTCGAAACGAATTATCGTTATTTTTAAAGTTCGCTTGGCATTTGCTTCGTCTTGTTTTTACTTCACAAATGTTTGAAGAAATTATCGCGGCATCTTATTGCATAATTATTCCGGGATTACTTAAAACAAATAAGAAATAGAAGAGAAAACAAAAATATTGGATGTGAAAGATTTACCAAAGTCGAGATCGATATAGGGCATTGGACCTTTTAACGGACTTGACAAGTATTTAGGACAGCTCAATAATTTTTGTAGAATGTCCTGTTCGGATTTTAAATTCCAGAAGTTTGTGCCGCATTAGTGGAAGCATCTTTTTTAACATTGTTATGATACAATTTATTCGAAGGATTCCATAATAATTCCTCTCTTCTGTAAGCTTCAATTAAGTCAAAAATACGTTCAACCGTTCATTCCAACTTTTCAAACATTTTAACTTAAAAAGAGAGCACAGTGTACTGCAAGTTTGGAGTTTCGACTAAAAAATAACACAGGACCACAAAAAAAAATGAGAGGAGGGTTCCTTGAACCAGACCAAGTGAATTATATATTTTTTTGGGTCGCTGAAACCGAATCCGAAACCTGTTTTGCCCCATCACGTCAGGCGTTTTTTTCTAACCTCAAAAAACAGCTTGAAACTATGAAACCCAACAATATCAAGCCTTAAACCATATAACCCTTTCATAACTCAATAACCTTCAGATCGATAACCTATAACTCTAAAACCCATAACCTGAAAATCTATAACTTCAAAACTCATAAATCTCAAATCCCAATTAACTGCAAACACAAAATGAGCAAAAAAAAACAAAAAACTTACACGCAAAACTGAAATCTTAATATTGGAGTTTAAGTATTAACTTTATAATTATATACATCCATCACTTCATAACCATAAACTCCATAACTCTGAAGTCCCATAACCCTGAAGTCCCATAAATCTATAACCCCAACAGCATGTAACCCCAGTAATCCAACACCTCATAACCCTATAACCTCAAAATCCCGTAACCCTACAACTCTTAAATGTGACTAAAAATACTTTGAGGTGGACAGTTAAAACTTCAAGATACCACATCTCTATAACTCCATCACCTTTAAACTTGTAACCCTATAACCTCATGACCCTACAGTCCTAAAATACAATAGTAAATGTACTTGCACCTAAGACTTGAGTTCTGAGTGACAGTTTTGCCGTGTGCCAGCATTCAGGGCACCTCCACGCGGTGACGGTGGGCAACGGAGTTGTTCCGCTATGTTACACTTCAGGGTTATGGAGTTTATAGATTATGAGGTTATGAAGTGATGGAGGTGTAGCATTATGAAGTTAAAACTCTCCGAGATTGAGGTTTGAGTTCAGTTTGTAAGTTTTTTGTTTTTATTTTTGCTCATTTTGTGTTTGCAGTTTATTGGGATTTGAGATTTATGAGTTTTGAAGTTATAGATTTTCAGGTTATGGGTTTTAGATTTATAGGTTATCGATCTCAAGCTTCAGTCAAAATTTCATGGCATGACCCAACAGAAATGCTATCCTCTTCTGCGATTTCTCTGACATTCAATCGGCGATTTATTCACACCAGATCTTGACTTTCCGATTATGGGATCCATTAGTTGAAGTCGAAGGCCTTCACGCAAAATTTTACATTGCATCGTTGTTCCAGAAAGTCGCACATTTCAAAAATCGTCACTAACACTTAAACACGTTGCACTCAAATAACGATATCACGAAAACTAAATAAGATATCAACAATTCAAGAACATGTGTTACAGAAGAGGTTATGAGCAACGCAATGCTGCCAACCGCATATCACTAATTATATCCATTACCGCGTAATTCAGAAAGTTCGGTTATTTTCTGAACAGACCTCGTACTTGCAAAATTACACCTAATACTTTCTTTAAGCTGTCACCATATATCTTCCCCATAAGTACTGCAATCCCAGTGATTTTCTTATACATATTCAAGTAACGAATCAATCATACACTGAAAGATTAACTATAATCTTAATACCTTAACAAATCAATCAATCTATTTAAATTCTTATACTGATTTGTTTATTTTTTTATTTACTTTCAGCTCTCCTTTCCTTTGGTGTAAGGGAGTCATCATCGCTAAACAACGTCTTCACGGCGTTAAATTTGATTACCATAGTTATAGTGATTGTCGCTGGATCTATCAAAGGTATGTGTATGAAGAAAGAAGAACATATTATAGGGTAACCCGGTAGCCCATTACAAAAAAAATTGAAATACAAATTGAAACTAGTTAAAAAATATATTGATAGTATTTTCAAATGTACAACGTGCTGTATGAAGGCATATATACAATGTGGCTCACCAAGAACCAGGACATCCCAGTTAATTTTTTGCGACGCACGATTCGAATGATTTTTTTATAAATAATGTGCTTCTAGATGTATTTGTTGAACTAATTACGATGATCAAACTGATAATCTATAGCCTTATTCGATTTTTTTGGTTTATAAGTAAAATTAATTTACGGATTTATTTATTTTTTTAAATTTGGCTACATATAATTAATCAGCATCACTTAAATCTCCTATATCGCAATTTCCATCAATTTGTAACGCAGAACAATTTTTTACACAGGTTAAAATTTGTAAAGTTTATATTTCAGTTTGTACTGTAAATATGGTTTTATCACTGCTGTGGAATTTTTTACTTAACTTTAATTTTCATAACTTTTAAAACAATTTGCAGCTCAGAATAAATTAAAAAGATTGATATGTAATTGTTGTAGTTCTATATTTGTTTTGAACAACGTATTACAATTATTAATTCAAATATGTAGATTAAATTAGGCCATAAAACTGGATGTCATTTAAACGACAATTAATCAGCCAATGGTAAAAAGGTATAGTAATGCTTTTTTGCCTATTTTTAATAAAAAAAAGTGAAAAATACATATCTCCAGAATTAACAAAAATATATAGAAACCTTAATATAAGATCAAGGACACAAAAATGTATGCAAAATTAATCATTTAAATACTGGGTGTTCCATTTGAATATCGTAGAATATGTCGGTCGAAATTCGAAAAGTTAGCACGTCTATGTAAAACACTCTCTACAAAATAATGAATGTTTCACAAATCTGGAGTGGTCGGGTAACCTTTGTCTTTCACACTGTCAAATATTTGGTTTCCATATAACTATTACCATTTCAGAATTGTCAAACATTTTAACATTTTATTTTACCTAAAATTTGCTTTCTATTGATTGGGAAATAAGTAATGTCTTTATTTTTCAAATTTAAAATTCACTTGAATATTAAACTCATTGTGAAATTGGCACCTCATTCGAAAGGGGACTTATTGCTCTATCGTCTATCATATTGTGTTTTTGGTTGTTTCGTTATATTCGATTTTTGTGAATTTTCATTAATTTCAACTGGAATGTCTAGAGATTAATTTCATGTGAACTTTTAAATTTGAAATAAACGGATATAACATTGCCTAACCCATTACATAATTTTATAGCGTCGAAACAAAACTATATCAGCGCATAATCTAAGGGTTAGTTCTAACCGAAAAGGCAGTTCTTAAAAAAAAGTTAGTTCTAAAAGTTAAAAAGGGTAGTTGCAAAATTTGATTATTAGAAGTATACCTCCATTCTTATTTGTTTGTATAAAAAAATGCATGTCTAATATTTTTTCAAAATCTTTCGGTAGAATGTACATAATTATTTATGGTTTGATTTTTTTTACGTAACCCATTTATTATAATAAATATTTCTTTAAAAAAATTGATATATATTTTTAACACACATGCAATATGCAAACTCTAATTGATAATAGTGTAGGGTCAACATGAGTCGCTCTAACATCATATAGGCGAAATTTGAAAAGCCTTTTTTAACAATATAAACAAGAAATCCAAAACTCAAAAACCCCAGGAAAAGCGAATACATAGTGGTAAGGTTTCTTCTATATTGTTTATAAACCACAGCACTTGCTTTTACTGAGGCTTTTGGATTTAGAGTTTAATGTCCGGCAATTAAAAAGTACTGCATCTTTTTTTTGGGGGTGGGGAGGGGAGTGCATTGGGCTTTTGTATTGGGAACAACAAGTATTTGCACAAATCGAATTTTTCGGGCGCTTTCTTTGAGCTAGCATAGGGTGATTGATTTCGGGTAGTTCTTAAAATTCCTTAGATTATCCCCTGAACTATATACAGCAATACATGCAAAATTCTACGAAGAAATATACATGGTGTTCCTTAATGATATGCGAATATTTAAGGGTGTGATTCTACATAGAAAATTAATGATAGTTTGCTTTATAAACTATGGTCCAAGAATGTTATGTTGCGAAAATACGGAGTGTTACAATTTTAGGAAAAATAGGGAAATTAATTAATATTTTCGAAATCGCTTAAGATATTTCATTGATATTTAGTACGTAGTAATAATTAATAAAGGCGCATGTTTTTCAATACAAACATAATTTTTAGCTCTAATAGTGGCGTGCGTACGAGCACTGACTTTGATATTTTTAAAGAAAAAAATGCTTCGCCAATGGTTTTTTTCCCAAATAAAATTCGAAATATAAGAGCTTTCTTGAGTTTTGTTCAGCGATGCGCCGTTTATTTTGAGTAAAAAAATAAAACCCGTTATGTTGTCCGTAATTAATTAACGTAATTATTGAATACAATTTTGCAATAAGCCTACTATAGAAATAAATGAAATAGACCCTTGAGTTTGGAAACCGATATTAAGAAACCGTAGGGGCAAAAAAAAATTGAAATTTGGATCATATATAACCTCACTATTACTCTATTGTGTGTTAAATACCTCTCACTTTAATTCATCGTAATTTTTTTGTTAATTGATAAAAAAATTTCAAATTTTTACTGACGATAAGTCGAATTATTGTCTTTAGTACGATAGCCGCACTGTTTAAGGCGTCAATACTTAAATCGATGTGCTATCTGCCCGGGTTTCGAATCCCGCGGCCGGTAGACCGTAGATTAGCTATGCTTGTACGGAGGATTTGCACCCTCTGTGCAGGTAGGGTGGAAGAATGTTGGCTTGGGTCAATGTGAGAGATTGACACTAGTTGGCATTTGACCGCCCCCCTAATTAATGAGGTTTTCCAGGTTTCCCTCATTCCTGCACTGAATGGTGGTTAGAGCCTTCCAACATAAGTCGTTCCTGGGCGCAAATGCGGCCTGCTTAATAATAATATGCCGCCTCCTCTCCCGCACAAGTCTCCGACTTCTGGGCTAATTATCGTGGTTAGAATGAGGAGTAGAGATATTATTATTATAGTACTGTGAAGGTCATTTGTCTCAAAAGCTCTCATTTTTTTTAATTTTAAGCAAAACAGAAGGGAGTGCTATCTCCGTAAATATTGCATTCTTTAAAAAAGTCAACACCTGTCGTTCAATCTGTTCGCTGTGAAGATTTTATTTTTACAATCTTGTTAATAATGGTGAATTATTCAAATGTGCTATTTAAAAAAATTAATTCATCGCCATACCTTCATACGTCACCCTGTATATTTGAGAATAATTTTAAAATATATTTTTGACATTATCCAACCCAAATTTGAATTTTATTTACATACTGAATGTTAACAGAGCCATCGTGCAGATTATTCTACACTCTTTATCTTTTTTATTTTTGAGGCTAGAAAAAAATTCGGATATGTCTACTAAACCTGTGTTTTATTTAAATAAGGTAGCCCTTACAATCTTACAAATTTGAATAGATCGCTTTCTTGGGATTATAATGATAAAAAGTTTTATAGATCTATCTCAAATAGAGAAGATATGGACAAAAGTGCATCGCTTCTAATGCATTGAACTTATAGTACATTCTTTTGGCCGTGTATCACTTATTGTTATGGATAAACTTATGTAACTTTATCACTGTAATTCCAAGTTCACGTACAGACACCATTACACCCAAATATATACAAGGTGTTCATCAAAAAATATTTAGGTTTGACTTGTGTTCCCAAAATGCAACATTCAGTTGTTTTTCTAAGTATTGCTTTGGAATCGTAAGAAAAATTTTCTAAAACTTTGGTCCGCACAATTTCAAGTGAAATA
Source organism: Anoplophora glabripennis (assembly GCF_000390285.2). Classification (NCBI taxonomy): domain Eukaryota; kingdom Metazoa; phylum Arthropoda; class Insecta; order Coleoptera; family Cerambycidae; genus Anoplophora; species Anoplophora glabripennis. Next base: position 158,901 of record NW_019416381.1, on the reverse strand, counting down.
AATGTAGAGAATAGAATGTTATGTGAATAGGCCTAAACTTTGAATTAATGAACCACCCTGTATATTAGAACGTAGAATACTTTTGATGTACATACCTCGGTACCCGAAGAAAAGGAAAAGACGAAATAGTTGCTACAGATGATCGAAGAAACGCCATCATTTCGTTTTTTTTCTCCAGCTGATGTGGCCAATTGGAAAATCTCAGTGTCGGACATCGAACCCGAATACCAAAACGACGCCGGCAAAGGAGGATTTCTTCCCTTTGGTTATGCTGGTATTATGGCTGGTGCAGCCAAATGTTTCTATGGTTTTGTCGGATTCGACGCGGTAGCTACCACCGGAGAAGAAGCCAAGAACCCCCAAAGAGACATTCCGCTGGCCATAGTCATATCCCTAGCCATCATCTTCGGGGCCTACTTTGCCATATCCACAGTCCTGACCATGATGTGGCCTTATTATCTGCAGGTAACACACTCACATATCTACAATCATTTTACCAGAAAATTAAAAACTAAACGAGTGGTCCTTTCATTTTGTGGTAGGACAAATATGTTGGTGTTATTCAAGATGGTATTAAAGTACTAGGAACTGAGAAATTACATGCACCAATGAAACATCTTAAACATATTTTTTATTTTATTCTCTCTTAAAGACATTTAGACTTTATTTTTTTCTGTGTAGGACAAATTGAAATAATTATTGATGCATCTTCCAAATCTACATTACGATAACCAGTATTGTTTTTTTTAGGACTCAGACGCCCCATTCCCGTATGTCTTCGACCAAATCGGGTGGATCGCCATCAAATGGGTGGTGACCATCGGCGCCGTTTTCGCTCTCTGCACCAGCATGCTTGGTGCCATGTTTCCCCTGCCCAGAGTCATCTACGCCATGTCCAGCGACGGCATCATTTTCAAACCTTTATCCAAGGTCAACGCTTGGACGAAAACTCCTCTATTGGCCACAATTGTATCCGGACTGTTGTCAGGTAGGACTGAAGTAGTTTGAAGAAAAAAGTAACTTCTTATGATCTTTACTCCAAGCTATAGCAGGAAACTAATCATGCAAAAATTACAACGCCATTAATATTTTTTCGTAAAAGGGCCATATGATACTTAAAAGATTGGAAATGAAACGGTTTTTAATCAATTACTCAACAAACGTATGTAGACAATTTTGATAAAGTAGCTACATTCATGTAATATTTGAACAAAAACTAATCCGCGTTATCGGAATTAGAGGGATATGAAGGTTTTCAAAGCGTCAAAAGAAGTTATTTACCTTTAATGAGAATCTTTCTTGTGTCTAAATCTGTAAAACAAGATTTCTTTTACGTCAAATGCCTGTTTTTTACAGTTGAGATCCTTCTGTCCCCTCTAATTTCGACACCACTGGTTAGTTTTTAATCAAATTTTACTTGTAATATGATGAGGGAACTGAATTTGAAGTCTATTAGGAACTGGATTTGAAGTCCCTTAGGAGTTGCTTCTATTTGTCTTGACGAGAAAAGGCTCTGAGAGTTATTCTACCATAGAATACCATAGACTGCCATAGAATACCATAGACTACCCATAGACTACCATAGAATATATCTTATTCTTTAAATATTACTGTCAAAATTTGTTTTATCACAATCATTGAAGAACATCGAAATTAAAATTCGTTATTTTTTAAACAATTACTTAGTAGTAGTTTTATGAAAATTGTTAGTAGCATTTAATAAATTCGTGAGCAGTCAGTTTTTGTTTCTTTTAAATTCGTAATTTCTCTAGAATCAGTCCAATTTCAGATGCAAAGCGCCATTTTACTGGAAATTTGATCAAATTTATCGCAATGTATTTGCTATACTCTGTAGAAGTAATTTTGAGATTTCTTTAAACATAAACCAATAATTAAGTAAAAAATACATTCCCATTGCAGGTATCATGGCCGCACTGTTTGATTTAGACCAATTAATAGACATGATGTCTATCGGAACCCTTCTGGCTTATACCATTGTATCTGTCTGTGTTCTCATCTTGAGGTAAGCAAAATATAAATAAAACACTATTTTTGTTAAAAAATATCCTCCTTTAGGTATCAAGTTGATGAGAATTCAGAATACCCAGGTTTGCAGCAGAAGGAAGCAGAGAAAACGGTGGAACAGACTCTGTATGAAATCTTCAAAAATATTTTCAATTTAAACAACAACAAATACCCTAATTCAACCACCTCTCACATTGTAAATTGGAGTATAACGTTGTTTAGTAAGTTCAAACTTTATAAGTAACGAGACTGTAACGGTTTTTAACACAACTTTAATTTTTAGGTGTCTTCACTGCCATATTTTGCGCATTTGTTATTTACTGTCAACTTGCAATATTCACTGAGCCATTCTATTTAGCAGGTTTTATAATATCACTTGTAGCCATGGTGGTGCTACTGGTGGTGATGATTAGACAGCCAGTGTCGGATGTCAAGCTGTCTTTTAAGGTATTTTTTTGAAAATTTGTGCAGGATTATTCACATAATATTCTATCCCCTTACGATTCTATCCCCAATTTCGTGATATTGTGACGATCAAATTTAAGTCAATCTATACAACGTTGAAAGTCAAAATATTTTTCATATTATAAAAAATATCTTAATTATTTTTATTCAATTTCCTTGATTAGAAATAGGAGAGAGTATTATCTACTGTTTAATTTTTGCGTCAAATTTTAAAAAGTAGGTAATTATAATTCTTTACACTGGTTTTAATTTTTTCAGGTACCTCTAGTGCCAATTATCCCTTGCCTAAGCGTTGTGTTCAACTTGTATCTCATGCTAGAGTTAGATGTTTACACTTGGATACGGTTCATAGTATGGTTAATAATCGGTAAGTTGTACGAACACAAATCCGGCAAATCCTATATTTTAACACATGCTATTCAAATTATATTACTTTATTTTTTTTTTGAGTTATCTTTATTACATATTTCTCAGGGACTATAAAAAAAGTGTCTGCTCCAGCGCTTATGGAATAAAATACTAAATACCGGCGACGGACGATTTCAATTAAAATTTATAATAATATGTATAAGGATATAGAGGAGACAGTTCTAACTGAAAAATTTACTTATTGCAGGTTTCTTGATATACTTCTTCTATGGGCTTTCGCACAGTGAAGAGAACCCCAAACGGAAACAGAAAGTGCTGGCCTCCCCAGATAGAGAAGTGACAAAGTTTTAAGTTATAGAAGAAGAGTGAGATTTTGATCAGGTGCAAAGCTTAGATAGGTTGTTATTTCGAAGCATGGATTTCAGACAAATAAATTGTCAGACAATGTGATATTTTATAATGTAGCAAAAGCCTTAAGTACTTTTTGTAATATTTGTATTTTGTAATATAACGAACTTATTCTTTCCTTCTCCACCAGATTAGGATACATTCATTTAGCAGACTTAAGTGAGATTTTCTATTATCATTTGTTTGAATTCATATTTTAGTAAGTTAAGTCAGATAAGGAATAAAGGATACTCAAGGTTTGCCCGCGTATTGTATATTTTTTTTATTTCTTTATGACTTGTGATTTAGACAAGATTGTACCTTACAGATAGATTTATATTTCTTTTGTAAAAAAATTAAGATATTAAAATAGATTAGTTCAATTATGGCTACTTATTTTCTCTCAAAATGTTATCTTCATATAATAATATTCCAAAATCCTATAACCGTAGTGGGAAAATTCCTGTTCTTTTATGGCCCCTCCAAAAAAGTTTACTTTGTATATTTTTTCTATTACTTCATGCAGCTTACTTAATGTACTTGAACCACTGAGAAAAATCATGTATATCATTTTTTTATCAACTTTTCGTAACTTTTGGATTAATAATGAAAGTTTGCACATTTTTAATCAGCTTTCCAATATAATTCTACCGAACGGTTAGCGACAATAACTTCATACTTCAGTTCAGTCCACGACTTTCTACTGTACAGATATTTCAACGAAAATATTTTCATTCACTCATCACATCGGAAATGTCTCCCACACATCAATAGACCAGGGTCGATAATTTTTGAAATAAAAAAAAATTATAGTAGGATGAAACCCATTGGAAAAGAAAGGGAATATAACAGAAATGAAAGGAAAAATAATTTACGGGCGATCTGAGTTCGGGAAGGGGAAGGAGGTGAGTTTTTAAGGGTAAAAAACGGTTTCCCTTGATTTCCGGAAAAACTACAAGTCTTATGGAAAAAAGTTAAATGGCAAAGTTGTAGGTAATAAAAAGATCTACAACTTTTGTATTTTCACTTTTTTCACATAACCTCAAAATTTAAAAAAAAAAAATTCACGAAATTTGGTGAAAACTTACCTATTTATGTCCCAAACACGCTGTAATTTTTTTGATTTGAAATATTTATTTTTTCACCTTATTTTTACTTAATATCGAAAAAGCACCCTAATTTTCAATCGAAAATTCTCACGTCAAAATATCTGCTTTTTTAAAAACGTCGGTGGGCTTTTTCTTCGCTGAAATCTCTACTTTCTGATGGTGTAAAAAAATATATACATTACTATGGTAAGTTTTCTCAGGAAATGCAAAGAAACGAAAAAAACTAGAATCCGAAAATTTTTTTCGAATCATTATGTACAATTTTGAGCTATTTATTAAAATTTACGCTTTAATTACTCGAAAAACGTAAGATTCCATGTTATATTGATAAACAAAAAAATTACAAGTCGAAATATACTATTATAATTAACAACCAAATAAGTTAATAAAGTTAATATTTAATAAGACATCTACAATATTTTGAGAAAGTTGTAGAATCTTCTTTAAATTATATACGTAGATGCCTATTTTAAGATAACTTATATACCTGAGTGACCTGCGGAAAATTTTAGCCCATCAAAAGGTATTTCATAATGATCAGAAGAGTGAAATTTTTTTACAGTGTGAGGCACGTAAATAAATAATAGTGAATAATAATTTTTAATTTTACATAATAATAGAAAAACACACTTAAAAATAATATAACCTTTCCTACGTGACAAGAGAATGTTTTCTAGAATGTAGAATTTTAAAATTTTATATATAAAATTAGTCTTGGTATTTATTTCTAAAGAACAACAATATGAATAATTAGCTATACTTAATGGTTCACATTGCTAAAATAAAATTGAAAAACTTACTAAGAAAATAGATGTGAAACAAAAATTTTTATTATTTCAAAAATGGGACAAAATGTGACCAAATAATCTAGTGTATGATTTTTTTTGTCGATAATTCAAATAATTTCAACATGCTATATGAAAGAATAGAAAAACAGTCATGGATAATTTTTCTGATGTAAAATGGGAAAAAAGTATTCTCGTTATAACCTGGGAATTTTAATTCCGCAATATGTATAAAATTAGTCAGCAGTTGTGGTATTATTAATAAAAAACGGAAATATGTAAATATTAACTCTAACTGTTCTCATTGCTAAAATAATATTGAAAGGATGATAAAAAACCTGTTACCAGAAATTTATTATTACTTCAAAAGTGAAGAAAAGCGCGACAAAAAACTAAATGCATGATGTTTCTCATTGGTTCATGTATTTTCAGTACGATATATGAAATAGTAGAAAAAATATAAAAGGTGGACTTTTCAGAAGGTCCACGAAAGATAGAAATTTTGGACATCCCTTTTTGCACTAATTGCATAATATTAATAATACAATAAGTCATTAAAAGCAACCGAGCGCTTGACTTGTAATATAAGACGTTTCGTCCAGCTCCTGTAGTTTTTTAACGAAAAACAAACTTAAGTGATATTTTAAAGTCAATAAAATCTTTGGCGGTCATCATAGATAGTTGCTGAAAATTACAAATTTTCCGATTTTCATTTTAAAGCGCGTGTAGAACGCGATGGATTCTTTGTTACGAAATATCCGACTTGAAACCGAAGCTCATCTTTGGATTTATTTCCGCCAAAAACCAAATAAATTTGTAACAAGGAAAGCTTGGAATACAGAATATGCAGTACAAACTTGGAAGGCGTTTTTTTGATGCATTTTTTACAAAAGACTGGTTATCAATACGTTAATAAATTGCAATCTGTGTTACGTTATTTAGTCACGAAAATACAAGTATCTATGAGGACGCAAATTGATAAATTACTGAGTAAAAATGAGTGAAATTGAGTGAAATTTTTTTTACAGTGTGAGGTACGTAAAGAAATAAGACCCTTTCCCCATTTTTCGCAAAGTGCGAAAAATCATGATTGTTAGTTTTAAGCCGACTACTCACTACGCGGTACTTGGCAAGTACTTGCCAAGTAGCACGTAGTGTATACGGCGACTCGTTTAGACTTGGCGAGTTACTTCTACTTCCCGTAGTGTGTCGGAAAACTGCCAGACGTCAAAGGAAGCGAGTAGCTTGACTCGGCGACTTGTTAAGCCGGCTACTCACTACGCGGGACTTGCTGAGTGACTTGACTTGGAATAGTTTGACAAGTACATGCTCAAGTTAAAGTAAACTATATGCATTACGCGCCCAATTTACTTGACTCTCAATTTTTTTGGAAGTACAAGTTGAAAGGTGAGTAGTATTAAAAAATGGACGAAAATGAAACGGCAGCTTTAACAGCACCACTTTTTGTGCTGCTCTTTAATTTGCTCTTGCAGTTACGAAATGTGGCCATAAGGTAATCTTTTTTCTTGTTTAACTCATCGACACTAACCTCTGATGAAAAATCACTTTGTATTCGTTTCCAAGAATCGTGCACTTCGCTTCTGTTTTTATGTAATTTAGGTTCCCGCTGATATAAATCCAAAAACATAATTATCGACTTATTATCATTTACAATAATAAGAAATATGTTTAAATAAAACTCGACTGAGCAACACACAAAACAATTTACTTGTGAAATCCTTCAAAGTGGGTATAGATATGTCTGCGTAATGTGGCGCGTTCTAACAAGTCGCCGAGTCAAGCTACTCGCTTCCTTTGACGTCTGGCAGTTTTCCAACCCACAACGTGCTACTTGGCAAGTACTTGCCAAGTACCGCGTAGTGAGTAGCCGGCTTTAGAACGCCCCACATTACGCAGACATATCTATACCTACTTTGAAGGATTTCTAAGTAAATTGTTTTGTGTGTTGCTCAGTCGTGTTTTGTTTAAACATATTTCTTATTATTGTAAATGAAAACAAGTTGATAATTATGTTTTTGGATTTATATCAGCGGGAATCTATCATTTGGGACTCGGCACATAAATTACATAAAAACAGAAACGAAGTGCACAATGCTTGGAAACCAATACAAAGTGATTTTTCACTAGAGGTTAGTGTCGATGAGTTAAAAAAGAAAAAAGATTCCCTTATGACTTGCAAGAGCAAATTAAAGAGCAGCAGCTAAAGCTGTCGTTTCACTTTCGTCCATTTTTTAAGACTACTCGCCTTTCAACTAGTACTTCCTAAAAAAATTGAGAGTCAAGTAAATTGGACGCGTAATGTGTACAGTTTACATTAACTTGAGCAAGTACTTGTCAAACTATTCCAAGTCAAGTCACTCAACAAGTCCCGCGTAGTGAGTAGCCGGCTTTACATAATAATAAAAAAAACACACTTCCAAAATAATATACATGTACCTTTCCTACGCGACAAGAGAATAAATGTTTTCTAGAACATAGAATTTTTAAATTTTTTATATAAAACTAGAAAGGTAGGCAACTAATGAAGATGTCCATTGAGCACATAGAAGAAAAAGGTAATATTCTACTGGTTAATATTCCATTTGCAAAAACTCAAAAGGCCTTAACCCAGTAGAGCTGTATCAAAAATGACTTAAGTTTCCATCCACAGAAAACAACAACCAGCAGCTGACTGATTCTCAACTACTGACAAGGAAAATGTACCAATCATCTTGTAGGCATTTTCGGAAAGATACTTGTATTGCCAGTGTTGCCAGATTCCTGAAACTAGGACATTAATTTCGCAGATTAGCAGCTATTTTCTAAGCAGACATCACTACTCTGTAGCGTTTTGGAGGTTGGAAAAGTGACAAAGTACCTGGAAGATAAGTTGAAGATTCTCTTCGATAGAAATTCAAGATTGGGAAGAAAATTTTCAACGAACATTGCTGACGCTACCTCTACTGTTGCTTGTTTTGCGGTTATTGCTGACGCTACCTCTTCTACTGCTTCTTCTACGGTTACAGCAGCAAATATTAATAGAATTATGAGAAAATGAGCCCCTTGTGTTAGTTTTGGTAGTAGAATTCAGTTTCTCAATGCAACTTTTCATTTTAATATAAATACTAATAAATAGTTAATTGTTTAATTCTGTTTTCTTTATTTGAATTATAACAATTTTATTTTCACTAATGACTAAAAAAGTTAAGTGAAAGTGTCAGTAAAGGACAAACTGTAAAACACCTACGAAACTGCAATTGTTGGACAAATAACTATTGTCGCTCTATTATAATTTATTGTTTAATAGACTAAACAAACTAAACAATAACTTTCGTGTACCTTTGATATTTTATCAGTTTTATCTCTGCATTCTTTACCTACAACACTTCAATAACAAATTTTCTATTGTCTGGGTTTTAGTATCAACAAGGTTCAAATGACTGCAACAATTTAATTATTTATATTTCCGTAAATAATTCTTGTAAGTAGAAAACCATTAACCTAGTATTTTAATTGCTTTGTCTGAACTTAGTTACCTGATTTCATTGTTAGAATTCATTTTACTACCCAATATTCATATGTATCGTTACTATCCAGTTCCCGTAAATAATGTAAGGAAAATTGCAAAAATCAGAGTACGAGTATAGAACGTCTATACAGGGCGACGATAATTCGATAATTAAGTACGTCGACAAACTTTAAGGGGCGATTCTTTGAGTGATTTTAAGCCAAATATAAGATTATGTAAACTTGAGTCCGCAAATCTACAGTTTTCGAAGTACAGGCTGTTGAAATAAAATAAATCGTCTTCTAAAATATCTCTGAAGATGTTTGATGCGAAAGGAGCAAAGGAGGAAACTTGGGCCAATCATTTATTTAATTAAGAGTAAAACAATGAATTCAGATACAAATGTGGAGATATCTGGAGTTACGTTGATTAAAAACCCAAGAAATTCAACGCCAGTGGATATTTTGAAAATTCGATCACTGCTGATGGTGCCTCCAGTAAAAGAAATATCTTTCATTTTATGCGAAAAACGAACTATTTCCGATTTATTATTTTTTTGTACTTTATTAACGTTACCAAGCATTTCATTAAATCTAACACAATTAGAACTAGCCGTTTCACTAAAAAATAATTGCCGCAACTTTTTCCGGGCTTTACACTCTGTTGCCTCCATACCTCCTGTAAAATAAAATTCGAACGCTGTAATATCAGTTTTCGAAAATTGCTTAATTTTATAGCAAAAAGCGATGGATGTTGATAAAAATGGAAAAGGTGGTCAACCCAATGACCAACATGTATGCCAAAGGCGGATTCCACTGTCCGTGAAATTGTTGGTCCAGCTAATTGTTAAATAATTTCGTTTGTTTTGTGCCACTAATTGTTTAATTCCTTAAGTTAATTTTAGAAGTTAATATCGTAGATATAGATTATAATTGATTCTAAGAAACGTATCGAAAAGGAAAAATTTCAAAACAGCTTTATAAACAAAATGTCTCACGGTCAGGCAAATGCCGCTCGGAGATTCACTCTTTTTACATTAAATAGAGATTATTTTTACGATAATTAAAAAAAAAGAAAACACGTACGCTTCTTTGTTCCCAAGATAGCTTTCTTTTTTATAATGTTAATTGTTAATTAACTATTGGACGTATCGGACTGGGATGTTAGAGACAATTAACGAAAGGGTAAATTTTTTAATTTCAGAAAGTTTTACATTGATAGTTCATGTTAATAAACGCGTTAGCAGGAGTAAAAGTAAGTTAAGGTTAATGAACGGTCTCCACACGGGAGGAGCGCCGGGCCCGCGCACTCGCGTGAACGTTGCCCTCGGCGCGCGCGAGATTTTTGAAGCGAATTTGAAACGTTCAAGTCAAAAATCTAATAATTTTTTCAAGTTTTCAGGTTTTATGATCTAATTCGACTGGAGTATCTAGCTAGTAAATCCTATGAGTTATCTTCATTTTGTAAAGTGTCTGGTAACGAATGTCAAAAATAAGTAAAAATCGAAAACAATTCGTTTTTCGAATAAAATGAACGAAATCTTTTTTCTTGAAAACACCATAAAAAGTTACAATTGCAATAGAGTTTTCAAAATAACCAGTGGAGTCGAACTTCTGGGGTTTCAGTGAGAACGATCTCCGCCACTGGTACAAGTATTTACATCAGAATTCTGTGGATTTTTACTTTTAATTTGATAAATTAAATTGGGGATTTTAATTTGTCAGTCACGGACACTCAATATTTCGAAAATTATCAATTTGCGGTACCTACACAACTGTACATCCGACTTCCATGAAAATGTAATGTCTTTTGGCTTAAAAATATCTCTTTTAAATTCAACACGTAGTTATTAATAAATAATAATAATAATAAAGTAATTAGTGCGCCACTAGGCCACTACGACTATTGTGAAATAATTTTGATGGATAATATTCAATTAGAATCAATTGATACAAACATTTAACCAGTTATTATCCGCCAGACAGTCGGTTAATGTTTTGATCGTTTTTGTTGAAAAGCAATACCGCCGTCTTATAATGTAGTGGTTAGACTTGGTTCTTTAATGCTTGGCGAGATGGAAGTAATGCTAAAAACACTGGGTAAGTGAAAAAATTAAGTACCTCGCACTAAATACGTACCCTGTGTAACAACTAATACCGCCACAAGAAAAAATTTATCGAAAATTAAGTCATTATAAAGGCAATAGAACGTAAAATTTAGTAGAAATGTCATAAAAGATCTTTTCGAAGAACAAAAATTTTGTAGTTTCGCAAAAGGTGTTCGTTTTTGTTCATCATTCAATATTTCCGACTTTTATTACAGCGTGCATAAAAACGTAAGCACAAATAATTTCAAAATAACTGCCTAAACTTCTGTTTGTTAAAAAATGGTTAAATGGAGCATCAATTGGCACAGATAAAAGGAAGTCAACGCCACAAAATTTCAACAATTTTAAGCTCGATTTTTTGGCAAGCTGGTTTAGCACAAAATGTGCTCTTTCGTGTAATGTTCACGAATTTAATAGATGTAATAGATGCCTTGTAATTAACTGGGATCACATGGCGCTGGTTTTAACAACAAAATAATAAACCCCATTACACTTATAATGGTTTAATAATACCTTGCAACGAACAGTCCGTACCTAACGTCAACATTATCATCTCGATTATCATTGTTAACGTGTACATGTTTTCCGAGGTGTTTTCTGACCGCAGCAGGGGAATTTTCTATACCTGTTATATAAAGTAATAGCCCTACATTGATCATTATAATAGCCATTTACCTAGACTGCATATACATTTCAAGTGAGACATAAAAGAGTACGTATTTTTTACAATTTCACTCATTGCATCAATCAAATGTTATTTTTTGTTTAACTTTGTCCCGATCTAAGTTTTATTTGTCGTTAAGTTACTAAAGTGGATTTTGAATATTAATTTAAATATGACAATTGATGTTAGTTTTGAAATATTTCTGTCAAATATTATTTGAGACAATGATCTTGTCAAATCTTTTTTTAATTTTGTTTTTTCCAACTTTAATGAACACCAAATAAAGATTACACTCGTGATTATGCCAGGAAAAGCAAAAAACCACAGTCTCGTTTGATATCATGTCCAACAACCTATTTATCATTTGTTTGAGTTGAAAGATTTTATGAAATTTTAAAAACTATTTGCTAAATCTTAAAGTTTCCGTACCCGATAACTTTGTTCACGAGTTTACGCGTGCAAATTGTGTGTGTCTGTCTAATAAAAAATTTGTAGGAGAACCAAAAAATATGCAGTTAAGAATCCCTTCGTGGTCGGAGACGCAGGCGGCCCTAACTAGGAAAAAGGTGGTGAAAGCAAATGAGGATACCATGCTAGCCAAAGTGTTAACGACTTTGGATTTAACTGCTCTGGGTGTGGGCAGTACCTTAGGTGTTGGTGTGTATGTCTTAGCTGGAGATGTTGCTAAAAATACTGCGGGACCAGCTGTGATTATATCCTTTTTTATTGCCGCCATCGCGTCTATTTTAGCAGGTGAGCATGAACAATTATGATTACCACCTTGATAAAATAGATAACCAGTGGAATTTTTTAGGGCTGTGTTACGCCGAGTTTGGAGCTAGAGTGCCAAAAGCTGGATCTGCCTATGTTTATAGTTACGTTTGCATTGGCGAGTTTTTTGCCTTTATTATAGGATGGAACTTAATATTGGAATATCTCATAGGTAAAAAAATAAATTATACATATGTAGAATTAAGAGGATGCACCTTAAAAAGATCCTAGTACCTTTTGGGCAGGATATTTTTTTAATTATAGGAACACAATGAAATATTTACCAATAGCAGAGCCACAACTGAATACCTAAATTGACATTTTAACATGTGAATTTTTAAATGGAAGATACAGAGTTCATGCAACATAACACAAGTTTATTTAATTTTTAGGGTCAGCAACAGGAACGAAGGCCATATTTCTCTACATAGACGAACTAGCCAATAACACAATGAAAAACTTTTTCGAAGAAACAATGCCGATTACGGGCAACCAAATTGCGTCCTATGCGGACATATTTTCCTTTTTGCTGTCACTGCTATTTTCCGGTAACTATAATAACATTTCAGTTATAGGTAGTTTTAAAAAAATCATCAAATGAAACTTATACAAATTCTAAATTAACCATCTAAAATATTTTTGTTCTCAATCACATGCAGCGACATCTATGCGCAATATGATGAAGTTGCTGCTTCAATTAATTGCCGGTGATGTCGCTTTTGAAGTTACCTTTCTACTATTCATTATAAATAAACCTACTTACAATGATTGTACTTTCCATAAAAATAATTAGGCAAAAAAAATTGTCAATTCTAATAAGTACTAATCATATGTTATACAATAATTTACTTAAATTAAAAAAGGTAGTAGGGGTAGTACTTCTATAGTTAAGTGGAGAATATGTCTCCTAGTTGGAGCTACTTCCTAAATTTTGAAATTTAAAATAAAAAAATTGTATAGACAGGGTATTTCTTGATAAATGCGAAATATTTTAGGGAGTGGTTGCCGAAGTTATTTTGGGAAAAAAAGTTCATATAAATGTAGGTTGAAATATGCTTCGTTTCCAAGAAACAGAGTGCTCAAATTTTAATTTTTTATTTATTTTTATTAATTATTTCAGTTTTAAAGATATTGACTGGAAATTTGAAAAACGCTTTGAAGGGATAAATGTGCATTTTTTAGGGTGATCCGAATATTTCTACTTGCACCAGTGGCGTTCGTGCGAGAATGACACCTTTTTAAAAAAAAATGGTACTCCACTGACTTTTTCCCGTTTTTTATATTTTTTTAGAAATCCACCACTAAATGAAATTGGTCTCTGGTCAATTTTTTTCGTAGAATGCACCACTTTTGAGGAAAAAAATAAAACATTTTATTGCAAGTTGTGTATTTTTAATTTCTCTTGATACATTATCTAGCAGGTTGCAGTCAATATTTATAAATAAAATACAACTATCAAATTTCGAGTCAATATATTTAAAACTCTTTGAAATAATTAAAAATAAATAAAAAATTAAAATTTAAACACTGTATCTCGGAGACAAAGCATATTTTGACCTACGTTTATATGAACTTTTTTTCACAAAACAACTGCGGCAACCACCCCCTAAAATATTTCGCACTTATTTACAAACGCGCTGTATGTACAATAAAACAAAATTACATATTTTAGTTGCACTAGCCTTCGGAGCCAAGGAATCTTCCTTAGTAAACAATGTTTTCACCCTAACAAATATATGTGTGGTTATTCTAGTCATCATATCAGGATTATGGAGAGGTAGATTTACACCTAGTCAATTGATTTCCGTTAAATAGTATACTTAATATGTTTCTTCAGTTAACTCTTCAAATTGGAACAGAACAAAAGAAGAGGCGGGCGGATATGGAGAGGGAGGTTTCGCTCCTTATGGAGTGAAGGGTATTATAAAAGGAGCTGCTAGGTGCTTCTACGGATTTATTGGGTTCGATTGTATTGCCACAGCAGGTAATAGATAATACACATGGTGTATTTCCAAAATTGGTGTACTTATAGCAGTTTTTATTCTCCACAGGAGAGGAAGCTAAAACTCCGCAAAAATCTATACCGATTAGTGTTGTAATGTCTCTTTTAATAGTATTTCTGGCATACTTTGGCATATCCACAGTTATAACTATGATACTGCCATATTACAAACAGGTAATTAGTTTTCACTATAAAGCATGGATATTTTACTTCCAATATACATTTTAGGATGAAAATGCACCGCTAGCTTACATTTACAGTCAGCTGGGATGGACTGTTATTAAATATATCGTCAGCATTGGAGCTATCTGTGGACTTTTTTCCAGGTAAAATTATTAACTTTGTATTTAAAATTATTCTCTTATTTACTCTTCTTTAGTTTATTAGGGGCCATGTTTCCTTTACCGAGGATCATTTATGCAATGGCCAAGGACGGTTTACTGTTTAAATCCTTAGGAAGGGTGCACCCCACATTTCACACTCCTTTCATGGGTACTTTAATTGCAGGAGCATTCGCAGGTAGCCTTTTCTCTTTTGATTTTTTTTATAATTGTTTATATACATTAAAAAATTTATTTTTAGGTACGCTAGCCTGTATTTTTGAGCTAACGAAGCTGACAGAAATGATGTCTATTGGAACATTACTAGCATATTCCATGGTTTCGGCATGTGTATTAGTTTTAAGGTGAACTATTAACACTTAACAATTCATGTTATCGAAGATATTACATTCAGAACATATTATACAGGGTGGCCAAATGAAAACGAAGCAGAGCCATTTTCAGGAACTGCGTCAAGATTGTAGAAAAACGTTCGGACCTGTCGATTTTAGATTAAAGAGGGACATTCTTTGCTAGTATTTTTGACTCTGCCATTTTCACCCCTAATCAAGGGTAAGCATCACACCAAAATATTTAAATGGTATTGGGGGTTGAGTAATATTTCTTTTGAAAGCTCTTACAATTCTAGTTTAAATTTTATAATTCCGACCAATACTTATTAAGAATTTTGATCTTAAAGTTGAAACTTATGTACCAACAATTATTAGTAACGGTAAAAATGTCAGTCATACGAGTTAAGTACGCCAATGGTATAAATTTAGTATTTCTTGCGTTACATTGGTTTTTAGCAATTTGTTATCACTTTCGTAAAAAAAACATAATTGTAAAAAACAGA
>NW_019416381.1:132197-142997 GCF_000390285.2 Anoplophora glabripennis | reverse complement strand
CTGGTATTTTTGACTCCGCCACTTTCACCCCCAAGCAAGGGTAAGCATCACCCCAAAATATTTAAATGGCATTGGGGGTTGAGTAATATTTCTTTTGAAAGCTCTTACAATTCTCTTTACAACAGACTTTAAATTTTATAATTCCGCCCAATACTTAAAGTCTGTTGTAAAGAGAATTGTAAGAGCTTTCAAAAGAAATATTACTCAACTCCCAACGCCATTTAAATATTTTGGGGTGATGCTTACCCTTGCTTGGGGGTGAAAGTGGCGGAGTCAAAAATACCAGCAAAGAATGCCCCCTTTAATCTAAAATCGACGGGTCTGAGCGTTTTTCTACAATCCTGACGCAGTTCCTGAAAATGGCTCTGTTTTGTTTTCATTTAGCCACCCTGTATGTATTCCGATATTTTTAGATATTCGCTAGATTCAAAGGACAAGAAACTTGAAGATAAGGGACCAATAAAAGTCAGTCTTTATCTGAAACAAATTTTTAAAAGAAATACAGTGCACCCCACTACAATAACCTCTTCTGTAGTCTCGTGGGAGATAGTAATATTTTGTAAGCCCTGATGTGCTTCACTTTTAATATTTAATTGTTTAAAATCGAAACTTTTTCCAGTCATACTTTGCTTCATCCTTTCTGGATTTATGACTGGATTCGAAAACGATCTCTACGATGGAACACCATGGCTTATAGCTGTCTGCTCCATGTTGGCCATCGTCGCCATTCTTGTATTAGTTTTTGTTTCATTTCAGCCGACCTCAAATACCAATATAGGATTTACAGTGAGTAAATTTATCAGTGCCACTAATGAAAATACTTGTGTTGTGAATACGAATTTCACCTTAATATAATTTCAGGTTCCTTTGGTGCCTTGGATACCCGGAATCAGCATTTTCATAAACATATATTTAATGACAAACATCCAGAAAGATACTTGGATCAAATATGCCTATTGGCTAATAATAGGTAAGTAACTTTTTTCAGTATTTTCTGTAAGATTTATTCAACTTTTCTTTTTTTTTTCAGGTCTAGTGGTTTATTTCGTTTACGGGTTGTGGCACAGTAATGAAAGGGATCGGAATAAAAATCAAGCGGCTGCAGATATTGAAGAAGATAAAATTTCAGCGTCCACGTTAGATCGCACATCCACAATTGACACAGGAATTACCAGTTGACCATGACAAAATTGTATATAATTGGTTGATATTTATTATGTAATTTTTAGTCGATGAGCATTTATTATTTGATTATATTTCTAACATCAGAATTGATCGTATAATCATTTTATGTGTTTAAAATAGTATATCTTGGCATTTGCTAATGACTATTTGTCTAAAACTTTTTTAATAAACTGTACATACATGTTTTCTTTTTTTTTCACTTACTGAGAGCATCAGCAATATACAGGGTGTAACTTTAAGTACATACTCCCCAGAATATTAATCAAATTATTTTTTTAAATCAGATAAATAATCTAGTTACAATTCGTTTTTAAAAGTGCCTTATTTATGCCATCTCTAGGCAGCTCCTGAACTGCGAAATTCCAATGGGAAATAATTTTGTAAAAACAGATTGCTTTTGAATGACTGTGACAGTTAAAGTTATGAATTTTTTTTATTTCAATGCATATGAAACGTTGAAGATTAAAAAAATGTTTGTTCTAATTGTAATAAGTAAAACCAATTTATGTTTTTAAATAATTATTTTTGCTGTTTTATAAAATGTACAGAAAAAAAACTAAATAAAAATACTAATCTTTTTTTTTGGTTTGTAAGCTTCCGTGGCTGATGTCGTTAATGGTTGAATGATTTCTGGGCTGGTTGCCATGTTCATAGGTGGGATTTCGCCCAAATCATTGAGGGAGCAAACATCTCTCGAAAAATTTTAACCCCCCACCCCTAAAAGAAAGAAAACCCACAGAGATTGCGAATTCCTGCCTATCTGCGGCAGTCCCGCCTATGGCCATGTTGTCGATTTACAACTCTTGACGTTTCGAGAGACAGATTGCTCTCTTCTTCAGAAGTTACTCTGAAACTGGAGATCTACTTTTCTTGTCACAATTTATATTTGATGTGAGACTAGTAGGGAGGACAGAGCATCACGTCAAAAACGCCGGAAAGTTTATCGACGAGATTCGAGGAATTGAACTCCAACCAGAAGATATCCTGGTGAGCTTCGAAGTTACATCCCTATTTAGGAAAGTACCCATCGACAAAGCCTTGGAAGAACTGCATCGAAGACTAATTGCAGAGAACAAGGACAACAAGAAGCCTAAAGGATTTGGCAAAAGTGTGCATAAAATCGACCTTCTTTGCATTCCGGGACCAATTCTACGAACAGATGGAGGGAGCAGCAATGGGTTCACCGTTATCTCCAGTCCTGGTCAATATATACACGGATGTTTTTGAGAAGAAAGCCCTAGAATCCACAACGTTGAAGCCTAAGTGGTAGTACCGATAAGTTGACGACACCTTCATCATCTGGCCCCACGAATGCACCACCGTAGCGTATTTCCTAGATCACATTAATGGGATACATCCAGATATCCAGTTTACTATGGAAGTAGAGAAAAATGCCGCCCTTCCCTTCTTGGATGTTTTGGTTGAGAGGAAACCAGATGGCACTTTAGGACATCGTGTATATAGGGAACCAACTCACACAGACATCTGAATGCGGAGTCCCACCACCACCCAGCCCAGAAACAGGGAATCATAAATATCTTGATTCATCAAGCGCGGATCATCAGGGAGCCAAGACACTTGGTCGAGGAACTGGAAATATCGAACGAGCAATCAGGAGGAGACATATACCCATGGAGAAACGGGAGTACTTAGCAATGACGTAAAGGTTACGTGAAAGATTGTATAGATAAAATCAGGCATCTTTTGAAGAAGAGGAATATCAACACAGTATTCAGCACTGTAAAGAAGGCGGTGGCAGCATTTCCAAAGACATGCAACAATGACCAGCTCCAGGGCCCCAGTGTGTACAGTATTTTCTGTTCTTGCGGAAAAAAATCAAAGACAAACAGGAAGGCACATCAACACAAGGTTAAAGGAACACAAAAGTTGCCTCAAAAATAATAACTGGGAAAAGTCGGCAGTATCAGGGCATAGGTCGGACACAGGACACACAGTGGATCTGAGTGAAGCCAACATGGTGGTGAGAGAGAGAAGATTTTGGCCCTGACTGTACAGAGAAGAAATTTACAAAAATCCGAACAATTTCAACAGGGACGATGGTGTGGGTCTGCCAGGTACATGGAAGAGAGTCATCCGTGAAAGCAACCCACTGGACGGTCAACAAAGCGTATGAGGTCACCCACCAGGACATGATGGATCAGTGACCATATCAAATATAAATAGTGACAAGATTAGTAGATCTCCAGTTCCAGAGTAACTTCTGAGGAAGAGAGCGATATGTCTCTCGAAATGTCAAGAGTCGTAAATAGACGACGTGGCAACCAGCCCGGTAATAATCATTCAACCACTAATCATTTCGTTTTTAAGAAAAAGAATTTAGTATTTTTTTTAAAGTACTCTGTTTAGTTTATGAATCTGTGTCAATGACTTCTGCCATTAACTTAGTTTAAGACAACTACATATCAATCAATCTGATGTGATATGACAACAAGGCACTGTAAAGGCTAAAAACGAATAGCCAACATTAATTCGGCGAAACAAGAATGGCTGAATATGTCACCACTTTATTTTATAACATTTATTTTAATTTTCAGTTTATGGGTATTGAACATACAAAAAATATATAGTTACAAAAATTGAAACTTATAGGACTGATCTAAGTGCGTTTAAACTATTTTTCTGTTTATTTAACTAATACAGAGCTTGGTCCATGCTTTTCTCAAAAAGATTGATCACAGCCCCACAAAAAAATAAAGGATCGGATCTGGTATTCAGACCCATGTATTTCTATGTATTTTTTCCGCTGAATCCGATCTGCCTTTACATTTGGCACAACGGGTCTGAGTTTTAGGGAAAATTCAAAAAACAGGTCAAAATTCAC
This sequence comes from Anoplophora glabripennis, assembly GCF_000390285.2. Classification (NCBI taxonomy): domain Eukaryota; kingdom Metazoa; phylum Arthropoda; class Insecta; order Coleoptera; family Cerambycidae; genus Anoplophora; species Anoplophora glabripennis. The sequence continues at coordinate 138,970 of NW_019416381.1, read as the reverse complement.
AAAAAACATCATTTACGTTCGACGAAAGTTATAAAAAATCAAATAATTCTATCAGCTCACTAGACGTTTGATTTTTCACTCGTTTAATTCCAATTTATCATCATAAGAGTCAGACAAGCTGGTCCAATTTTATTCAAAAACAGAAAATAGATCAAAAACGCCATTTTCATGGCATAATTCGTGTTGCAGAGTTCTGGATCCATCTTTTTATCCACCCACCCATTTATGAATTTATACATCTTTCTACCCAATCGTTTATGCATGAATACACATATTTATCCATCCACCTGTACCACCTATAATACCCACTCATCCACCCGTCTATCCATCTACTTTTTGTGCTGAGAGATGAGCCAACAGCCTAGAAGATTGAGAATGCAATAAAACTTGTAGAATACTCTACTTTCTAAACAAAAGAAAACAATATCTATAGGTAAATCATTCTTATTTTTGTTGCTATAATGTGTTCTCTTTTCTTCAAAGGATCTATGCAAAGGGTTACGATTTCATATAGTCCCTCTATTTTTCGTTTCTCTTTTTAAGAACCAACAAAAATCGGCCATCATGTTTTCATCCCATCTTCCTTGATATCGTTGTTCTATAACCTTCATATCCTGATGAAATCGTTTGCCTTGTTCTTCGCTATAATCTCCAAGATTTTCAGGAAACCAATCCAGACGTGAATGAAGAAAGTGCAACTTGTAGTTCATCAAACATCCCAGATCTTGGAAGTCTTTTATCATTTTTGATACAATTTCTTCATATTTAGGACACTTGTTGTTTCCTAAAAAATTTGTCGTTACAGCTTTGAAACCAGTCTGTAAAACTCTTCTCAATGCTACTCATTGAAGTTAGAATGTAGATGAATGTTGCATCCTTGAACAATGTCGGGATCTAAGGTCCATCGAATATACCTACTTTCAATTTAGCCTCAGAAATATTCGGAAATTCAAAAACACGATGGCCGATTTTTGTTGGTTGTTAAAAAGAGAAACGAAAAATAGAGGGACTAAACGAAAGTGTAGATCCTTTGAAGAAAACATGTTATAACAACAAAAATAAGAATGATTTGTAGGTATCGTTTTCTTTTGTTTAGAAAGTAGAGCATTCTACAAGTTTTATTGCATTCTCAATCTTCTAGGCTGTTATCTCATCTCTCAGCACAAAAAGTAGATGGATAGATGGGTGAGTTTTATAGGTGGTACAGGTGCATGGATAAATATGCGTTTTCATCCATGAACGACTGGATAGAAAGATGTATGGATTCATAAATGGGTGGGTGGATAAAAAGATAGATCCAGAACTCTGCAACACGAATTATGCCATGAAAATGGCGTTTTTAAGCATTTTGATCTATTTTCTGTTTTTGAATGAAATCGGACCAGTTTGTCTGACTATGATGATAAATTGGAATTAAACGAGTGAAAATTCATAAGTCTAGTGAGCTGGTAGAATTATTTGATTTTTTATAACTTTCGTCGATCGTACATGATGTTTTTTTGTGAATTTTGACCTGTTTTTTGAATTTTCCCGAAAACTCAGACCCGTTGGGCCAAATCTGAAGGCAGATTCGGATTCAACGGAAAAAAATACATGGAAATACATGGGTCTGAATACCAGATCCGATCTTTTTTTTTGTGCTGTGTAATTTTAAAAATGTGTATCACAAACCCATCAGAAAAGCATTTCTTCAATGAACTCAACTGAAAAGGTGTCTCTAGTTTTATTTATTATCCATAATCCAATAATTGGTATATGAGAAAATTTTTGTAACATTGTGAGGTATTTATTTTTATTGGAATCAAAATAGAATTTTTATTTGTGTACCGTTGTGTTTTAAGTTTAGTTTTAAAATTAAATTTAAAGCGGTATTTAGTGAATTGTTTCATGTAAAAAAAGTATATAACCTTCTAGTGTTTGCGTGTGATAAATAAAAAAATATGAGATTTAACAATGTACACTGAAACTGCAAATATACGCTTGCGGCTAGTGTACGGGATTGTTTGAGGTTACACTAGTCTGTCCAGCGGCGAGGTATGAAATACGAAAAAATAAAGGTTAAAAATATTCATTATCAAAGCGAAGTGTGAGAAAACTAACTTATGATCTGTTTCAAAAAATATAAATATGAACCCCATTCACCCAGTGTATTTTAATTAATTTTATGATAACAAAAATATGAATATATTGTTTGAATAACAGAACTACAGAAAAAAACATAAAAATGAAATTAGCGGTAACATGAATATTTCTTGGAGATCTCTCGGATGTCGTGCAGTTTTAGAATTCGGAAAGCGAGTGTGTCCTTTTCTTTGCTGGGCATGTAAGCGAAAAATGTATCTCTGAATGTCTTGTTTGGGAATTCATAGCTATATGAAATGGGAAAGAATTCTCTTGCTTTTTCCACTGTCTTCTGGCTAATTTGCCGGTAGAACGTTTGGACATTATTATGAAGCTAGAAAGAAATGCTGAATATTTAAGAGGTCTTGAAGTAAGTGTTATAAGAACATTTTCTTTATGTTTTGAGACAATTATAAAGCTCTTAATGTCATTGATGATTGATTAGGCAGTACTTACTATTTTTTTAATGTAGTTCGCATTCTCCCATGTCATTGTCCTTGCCTTTGCAACACTTATTCCCGTATTCGGCAGTTTAAACTCCATAGGACAAATATCGGTGTGCGCCCAATATTTTTTAGAATATAATTCATAAAAATCTGAAAGGACAAATGTACTTATAAAAATATGAATCAGCAGTAGTGAAAATTGAAGTGGTTATATTTTCATAACTTTGCCAAATAAAAAATTTAAATGGTGGTGACCAATACTAATATTGTAAAAAGAGTTATTCAAATGCAGTAGAGTGTAGACTGTTGAAGGATGAAGTGAGATGTGCTGAACTGACCTGACATAAGATGGGGCTACCAATTATAGAAAAACTTAAAAGTAGTGGGGACTACTAGCACCTGTCAATGCAGTTAATAAAAAAAATATTACAAAAAATGTCTGAAAAGATAGACGCTCGAAATATCTCGGGTTAATGGAAACAGGATGGAGAAGATGATTAGCCATGTTAACTCAGGTAAATACGTTAAGTGGTTAAATAGATATAATTACAAACACAAAAAAATTAATATAGTGAACAATAAAAAAATTTACTGTATTAGCTAATTCTGAAAAAATATGTTGCATATATACAATATGACCCATTAAACACCAGAATTCCCCCACGGTAAATTTTTTTTATTGAATATACAGGATGTTTCAAAACATGTCATGTTGCTACTTTCTTTCATGTTTTCCACCATCCACTTATCTTGAAAACGATTCACTTTAGAGCTTTTGATGATGAGAACCTTTTTTGTGTAGAAATCATTGGTGGTTTAAGATATGCTTTCAAAATGCCAATTTTCCTAGTCGTAAAAATTAGGGGGAAAAACCTCACGCAATCCTAAAATCCTCGCCCGTCATATGAATAAAAATTGAATTATCGCTCAAAAATAGCTAATATTAATGATATGTGTACAGAATTTGAGTTCTGTATCAAATGGTTCCTGACACATCATTATAAAACTGAAAAAAAATCCTTTTTTGACACCATATATCTCGAAAACAGCGCATTTGCGGATCCATGTTAATAAGAAGTTTTTTTCTTAAAATGATGGAAAGAATCACACCCTTCATTCTCCGACATATGTTTTGAAACATTCTGTATTAATATTACCCATTTAGTTAAAATTTTATTTTATTAGGTATCTATTTATTGATATGTAACGTTAATATTAAGCGTTTTAAATACATAAATAATATTTTCGACACTGAGGGACATCTGTGGGAGAGTGGAAAAGTATTTGTATTTAAATTAAAAAAAAAGAAAGATAACACTGTCAGTTGCCGAAAAATGGTGCCTTGCGTGGGATAAAGAGCGTTTATGGTAGAGTTTTTGTTTGAGATTTGTAAAATGGTATATTTAAAAGAAACAGTTGTCGGTTACACTCTTGCAAGTGTAAGGCTTATTTGCCTATTTCCATGTGTATTTGTATGTATGTCTTGTTTACTAATGTCGACAAAAATTGAAACTTTCGCAGTATCTTGTATAAATATTAGCAGAATATTATATAACTTATCCGAAAAAAATTTGGGAATAGATGCGTCATGAAAAATGGAGTCAATATTGTAAAACAAATTTTTGTAAAATCCTTAGTCTCCGAGAAAAAAAATTATTGAAGTTGTAGTATTTTCAACCTTTACATCACTCTGATACTGTAGTCTGTAGCGTCATTCGCGTTGTGCGCTGTATGCAAGTGGCTCTCTCTCCGCGTGGCCCCGGACGATTCCGAATACTGAAATCCGATTTTGGTATTAACGTTTTTGCGATAGTGTTTACATTACTTTTTCAAATATCAAAAATGGCTTACGTGTATAGCAACTTTGAGTTGATGGATATCATTTTATTTTATGGTGAAGCAAGATCACATTTGTGTTAAGGTGGAGTATTTGTGTTATGGTGAAGCAAGACAACATTTGTGTTAGTTCGTAGAAACTGGGTACGATGGGCCCAAATGGGTTTACATGTTGGTGGACAAAATTTTGAACAGTTATAATATCAGGTATGTCAAATTATTTTATTAATTCAAACCTCAATTAATTTTATTAATTAATAGTAACAATAGCGGCAAAGCAATTGAATTTGCTGATATAGAATAGGCATTATAAAATTTTATTTATTTCTTTAGGTTAGGTTTTACAATGAACCAATTTCCAGCGCCGTGCAGAAGTGTATTTTTAAATCATTTTCGAACCGCTCCTTTCGATTTTTATTTTACAAAATTGTTAGTATAGGATCCCACCATAAAACGACCTTCACCGAGTTGTTTAATGGATGAAAAGTATTTTATATCCAATTAAATATGTCAATAAATATATTGCAAATGGGTTGTCTAAAAAATTTCAGTCCAGAAAATGATTAATTAACAAAAAAAAATTTTTTTAAACATTTGACTGGTTTGGTTAATAGACAAATTCCATACCAATGAAGAGTATAAAGCCCATAGAATATGCAAACGTTAGGTTGACTATTTTTTTCCCGTCACAACTCTTGGGTAGGCAGGTATAAACAGGTAAATCGATACTAGTAACTTGCACCGGTCTGGTTAATGAATTAAAGTTAAATTAAAATAAAGATTATTTCATTACGAACATGGTGGTATAGGGTTGTCTACGAAAAATAAGTCCTGAATTCCGGTTGTCGAGTTTTAAAAAGTAGTCCAGTCGGTATCTCTTTCAAAAAGCCATATTTGGGTGAATCGTATATCCACGGAGATTTTTGGCTTTTTCATTCTATTTAATTATGTATCTTTTCAAGAGTTGATTTTAGGCGAAACTGGAAGAGGAAAAAAATGTTTGTAATTAAATTTTTTACAAAACATGACTAGTTACAAATCGAATGAATAATGATTATTATGGTAAAAATCGAAAAATTCACAAAAATGGGGTTAAAAAACAATACTATTTAGGGAATTTTTTTGGGGTATTTAAATTAGGTATAGGATCTTTATACTTGTCTCAAGAAAAGTTCGTGTTATGTAGAATCATCACACCAAATTTCATCAAAATCGGTTCGATAGATTTTGCATAATAATTTTGCAATCCAGATTTTGAAAAAAAATTTGTAAATTTTCAAAACTCTGCACAGCAAAAACCAAGGCCGTTAGATACTTGAAAATTTAATCACATATAGAAGGGTTCTCAAGCTTTCAAACTTTTTTTGAAAAATTCGAATCTGTCAATTAGGAGAGCTCTGGCGCTTGTTTAAACATTGGTCGAATTTTTGTACTTATATAAACAATTAGAATAACTTTGTGAATATTCAATCAAATCAAATTTTTTAATGCAGGTTTTAAAAGTTCTTGGAATGACGCTTCTTAAAAAAAAACAGATCGATTGATCAATTAGTTACGTAGTTATAGCCGATCAAAGTTAACTGTCATTTACACTAAATGTACTGGGACATCCGGGCTAATTTTTCGAAAAATACCTTTGGTATTCCGTGTACTTACCAGGTCTAAGATTACAATACTTTTTTTCATTAGCAACCTACTTTAAAACGTGTTTAAAGTTATTTATACAAACGAGAAATTCAAGAAAATCGTACAGGTGGTGGTGGTGGGGGAAGCAGAGAGCGCGGCCGCTTCGGCCTGTTCGAAATTGAATCGGTGACTTCAAAACCGCGATGCGCTTAAAAATTTTAAATATCTCACCTTCTAGAGGTCCGATTTTGATGATTTTTTTTTAAATTTTAACGTATTTTCAAATGCCTATCGTTATAATTATTGGTCTTTTAACAGTCCGATAATTATTGATCTTTAAATTTCCTTTACTTATTAACTTGTTGAATGTTTGAATTATACCTTAATCACAAAAAAAATAATATTAAAAAAATAATCTTTCTTTCATTTCAATATATATTTTGTATTCGAAAAATACGACCTTGAAAAAAATAGATTCACGTATGTACCGTTAGGAAAAGAATCTCTACAACCTGTATATACAGTGTTATTTTTTTAAAACCTGACATAGGTCAACTTTTTTATTTGAAGTAATACACTAGTACTTCCAAATGCAAAATTGTAGGAAATAACTTGATTAAGAAAAATTTACAATGCCAATGAAGAAAAGCATTGTAATCTTAGACCTGGTAAGTACTCGGAATACCAAAGGTATTTTTCGAAAGATTAGCCCGGATGTCTCAGTACATTTAGTGTAAATGACGG